>NC_071473.1:30191055-30494086 GCF_028500815.1 Rissa tridactyla
AGGCACAAACAGACAGCAAAGAAGTTTGTACAAGAAATCTCTACAGAAAAGTTATTTAAAGAAATCATCCTGACCAAAGTAAAAAGCATAACAATTAAATGACAACTGAGTTAGTAAAATGTCAATATAAATGCAATAGCAGGATAATGTCTTCTTGTAGTCATTCCAAAGTGCAACGCTATGTGAAATAATCCTGTAACAATCGTCTTGAAACAACGACCTTCCCGAAGTAAAAAAAAAATGAACAAAACCAACTTGCTGCCTGGGGTGTCACTGGAGCTAAACCCATTTCAGTGAACTTCAGTACAACATTATGACCAGTTGCACGTGTCTCTTTTGGTGCGGTTAGTTCTTATCCCAAGATTAATGTTATTTCATTTTAGGAAGAATCATGGTTTTCCAGGAAAAATAGCTGAAGGGGAGAACCAGTTCTTACATTACTTTTCCTTTATTGGGAAAAATTGATAGGGCACAGTAACACTTCTAAACAAAAGGCTAGCGACTTTACTTCTGGAGGAGTTACGCTCACTCATATCCTTTTCTAGAGCTTAATTTTGTGCCACCTGTCTGTTTGCCAACAGTGGAGCAGCTTTGCCGATCTCAACCACAATGACCGCGGGTGCTCCAAGAGCTGTTGGGTTTGGTGGTGAAAGGGTTGACAGATGCTTGGGTGCCTTCCCATACTAAAGATCCACTATTGTTTTTCCTATTATGAGTGTTTTTTAAATTCTGCTTACACTTGTGCATTTTATTTGAGTAAAGATAGAGAGAAGAGACTTCAAAGTAAATGTGGGAGTGAGAATGCTTTCCTCTCCTGTGAAAACATTTTCCTTTTGCCAAACCAAACCACATATTGAAATCTTTAATATTTGTTTATTACCTTGAAAATATTTTATATAAGAAGTGACTTGGATTAGTTGAAAGGTTTGGTTGGAGGAAGCTTAATTTAGGTTTCGAACATCTGAAAACACTTTGAAATTCTTGTACTTGTCCAAAGGAAAAAAATAAAATAGCATGAAGGTTATACCTTTTAAATTTTTCAAAACATTTTTTCCAGAAATTTTTAAATAAAAGTCAGTTTTAAAGAAAACCCACAATAACAACAAGCCCACAACAAAACCAAAAACCACAAAACCCCACCCTCTTCCTTCTAAGAGTCTGCAAACATTCCTGGCCACTTCAAAGACTGGATGGTTAAAAAAGACCACCATCTAACTTCATATGCCTGCTCAGTTTTTTGAAAACTGCTCTCACATTTACAGTGGCATACAGTCCAAAACAATTGTGCTTCCTTTCATTCACAATAAAGGTGAGTGGATAAGTTTGTCTCCTATTATTGCCAAAGAATGTGTCCGATTTGCATCAAGTTTGGCCAGATATAAAAATTTTTCTTCCTGTCTTGAATTACAAGAGCACTACCTACCTTCAGAATCAGTGTGGCTTCTGACATACAGAGGGATATGGTCCTAAAGAAATGCCAAATTGTTAGAGTCACATTAAGTGACCACAAATAGTCCAGTCTACTTAGACTAATGCCCTGGTTTGAGGTATGGTGAATGGTGAACAACTAGTTATTTCCATAGCTTCTAGCGTAACGAACAGCAAACACAGTAGGTGCTGCATGCCCAGCCTTCAGAAAGTTAATTCCATTTCTTGACTGATTAGCTGATTGAGACTACCATGTCAAAATGAAATTTGGTATAATTATTTACTTTGGGGTTATTGGTTTCCCACCTTATTTAAAAAGAGTGTTATGTAAGGACATGTTACATTAATCTACTTCATTCAATGTATACTGAAGTCTGACTTTGCTGCTGCAGGAATGAAGGGAGTCAAGGTTAACGTGGCTCATGTTTGATCCATTCTTCGGTAGTCAGAGCCTGCCAGAGACTGTTTAATTTACTCTGATTAATCTTATTTAAGAAAAGAGTGAGCTGTACAAGCTGTGTCTGTAGACTACAGTTCATTTCTACCATTTAGCAACATACAGGCCTACATTTTCAAAAGAGCTCAGCGTTTACTATTGTCCTGGTTTCAGCTGGGATGGAGTTCATTTTCTTTCTTGTAGCTGCTGTGTTTTGGATTTGGTGTGAGAATAATGTTGATAGCAACAACTAAAACAATATGTGTTAAGTAATGTTTACATTAGTCAAAGACTTTTTCAGCTTCCCATAGAAGCTGAGAGGGAGCATACACAGAACAAGCGGCCAAAGGAATATCCCATACCATAGATGTCATGCTCAGTATATAAATAGGGGTTGGCCAGGGAAAAGTGATCTGTGATCACTGCTCAGGACAAGCTGGGCAACCTGGCATTGGGTGGTGAGAGCAATTTGTGCTGTATCACTTTATTTTGTATATACTTTTACAATTATTATTATTACTATTATTGTTATTATTGTATTCCATTACTGTTCTACTAAACTGTCGATCTCATCCCATGATTTCCTCCCCCCCGCTCCTTTTCTCCCTCTTCTCCTTACCCTATTTGGTGGGGGGGGGAGTGAGCGAGGGGCTACGTAGTCCTAGTTGTTGGCTTAAACCCTGACAGCTATTCTTCAGGCACATGAGTTGTTCCTGTAGGTTAGCTGAGGGCCTGAAGAAAAAGTCCTTCAAAAGTCCTGTGGGGATGTGGAATTTCTCCTTGCTCTGCCACACCAGGGGTTAATGTCCTCAATTCTGAGTGCAGCTGAAAGCTGAGGAAATCTTACCTTCCTGGCACGAGGAACTTCTGCAACACGTACAGGCCTTCAGATGGTGGCTGCTGTGAGGACGTCTTGTTTGCTACTGTGAATACATCTTTTCCTGTAGGTGCTTCTATATGGGACAAAACATCGTATAGTCAAGGTACTGAAGATGCAGTTTCTGATAGCAAAATGGTATCTCTCTGATAGTGGTAACTACCTTAGAAGTGCTGGCTTAGAAATTCTTGTACCCCAGAAACTTGGGCTCAGATTTATAAGTCTGAGTTCCACAAAATTATGTTTGGTGAATGTTGGTGCTAAAGTCCAAATTTGGGTGCCAAGACAAGACCTCTCAACAGCTGCCCATGCACAACAATGATGTTCATCCAGGCTTTCACTGTATTCAAAGAAGTTACTACAAAAATGCCTTATTTTACTTTAAAAAAAAAAGTCAAAAACTCTTGATACCCAGGAAAATAGAAAGCGCTGCATGAAATTCAGCCTATGCAAAGACCTCAGCATGCCCACACACCAAATTTAAGATGTAGTTCAGCAACTGCATACAGCGACAAACCACCTGGTGATTTAAGGGGCCCTCTGGATACTAACAGAATATAAATCAATTACCGTAGTAATGACCACTCTTTTCCCCTCTCACGTCCATCATGGTGCTTAAAGATCAAGCTGGGCCATCTCCATCTAGGGGTCGGTTTCCTTTCACTGGCATGGGAACATGGTGACATCATGTCAACACATATGTCATCTTCACTGAGGTCAGTATCACCGCCAGTGATTAAAATAGGTGTGAAATATTCTGAATCAACACAAGTTTGGAAGACAGAATATTTCATTTTACCTTGTGAACAATATAATTCAAACTGACAATCTTTCAGGATTTAGTTTGGTACAAAACTGTGGCCTTTAAGAAATGCATTAGCATTAAGACGAATGCTGTCTTAACCAATACTTAGCAGGAACTTGATATCCCTTTGGGGCACTTACTGTTACCTATTGTTCCCATAACATTATCTAATACTTTAGCACAGAGGCCAAGATTTCCAAGAGGAATTTAGTACTTGCCAGGACCCACACTGAGACACTTCAGAGATGCCTGCAGGGAATTTTTGCTTTGCACTTTCTGAAGTCACATCCTTCAAATGGAAACCTGCAAATCAAAGAGCTCCAAATTGTCAGATGCTTTACAAAACCTTGTCACAAACAGTCAATACAGTGACTGAATGAAGAAAAAGAAAAAAAAATTAGAAGGGATATTAGAGATCAGGAAAAATTAAGAAGCTTCTCTATTTACCCATTAAAAATATTACTTGTTGACAAGTACTGTGTTTTGCATTTCCATTGCAAATTGCGCTATATATTTATATAGTGTGTATTAAAATCAAGCAACCTTGGTTACTAATCCTGCCTTCATGATTCTTGCTTTTTCCCCCTCTACACTGTTGCCTGCTGGAGTTGTTGGGTCTGAATTCCTTCTGAAACCACTTAGTATTGATAAGGTAAAACGGAGCGAAATACTAGCTTAAATCTCTTCCAAATACCTTTGAAACCGTTGCTTGCCTATACAATTATCTCCTCTGAAACAGATGGGGTTTTCAGTTTAGCCCCAATACTTACAATTTTAGGACTTTCTGGTTTGGTGTAGGAATTATCCCACTCTTCATGGAAAGAAAAAAGAGAGTTAGAAGAGGATTTGTCTGTTAAACATGTCTGTTCTGCTGAAGTGAAAAGCGTAGAGGTAAAAAGTAAATTTACAACCCATTTAGCACTAAATATATCAGTGCTTTTGTAAAAACACTATTTGCCTCATTTTGTCAAGCACTTCTGTAACCTTGACACTCACAGGAAGATTATTGGTACAGACAGAAACTTCCTGATTAGACGGTTCATTAGCAGCAAGGTACTGAATACTAATTGCAAATTTTCATCTGCCTTGACAAGGCCTGACCGAGCATTCATCTGCCAGTGGAATTGCTTCCCTGGTGATAACAACCACACATAATATGGTAAAAACTTGTTATTTCGCAAAAATTCATCAAAGATGAGGATAAGTGAATCATACGCTATTGAGTTCTGCAGGTCCCAGGGGAATCCTGTTGTACCTTACAGAGTCACTTTTGTTTTGCCTATCTAAGTGTAAAATACTCAGGAGAGACTTCATATGAAAACCAAACAGCTTAAACTCCATGTCAGAAATGCAATAATTGGAACAGCGTGCACCTTAACTAGTACCTGGCCACAAGGAAGCACAAGGGGCTAGCAAACACCACTTGAAATTCATGTGCTTGAAAGTACAATTGGAAGTGGAGGCTGGGTTATCGCTCCCACCATTTCTGTCACGTCCAAAATTAGATATATCTGAGTGAATCAACTTGACACTTCTGTAATCTCTGGTTAGATTTGTATTTTAGGTTAGCAGGTAGAAAACCCTCCTTGCGTAGCAGGAAAATGGCAACATGGAGAAGCAATAAAGTAGTTATAATTTCAAAAAAATGTATTGCGTTTAAGGAAGCAATAAGCTTAGCAGATCTTGCAAAATAACTTTGCATTTTCAAATACGGCCCTTCAGTTTCATAAAACCATTTATAATCTGCAAATTGGCAGAAGTGGAAGCTTGTGCTTTGCTGGGTCTTCTGGAAGAAGATGTTCTGCTTTGAAGTGCTACGCAGGCTAAGGGAGGAATAAAAAGAGCAAAGCGAGACTTGGAGATTTTTCCTCCCTACTAACAAAGAAAAAGAAACTCAGAAGTAATATTTGCATGCTAACACGAGAAGTTAAATATTATCATAAAATATTTATCTGTGGAAAAGCATGGGCCAAGGGAGTTTCCAATTGTCTCTTACAGACAATTAATTTTGCAAGTGTTGTAGGAAGTCGATGCACATAGTCGTTCTTGTTGCAAGGTGCCTAATTAAAATGCCAATAGACAGCAGTTTTGTTAATGAGGTAAACAACTTCCTGTTACAGCTCTCTATCCACATGATTGTTTAACCAGCCCTTATTCACATTGGTTGTATGTTGTCCTTTGGTTTGTTCATTCATAATTACCCAAAGAGCTACAAGCTAAAAAAACCTATGCTATCTATGAGCTGTTTTGTAAAGAGGGTGCAAATACCATATGCAGGAAGATGATCTGGTCAGGTCCATTGTTCTAGCAAACTCCATTGTCCTGACTTTTCAATAAATACTTAAGAATGTGTTTTAAAGCCAAAGCACTATGTCAGACCTGAGTGACTTCATGCTCCGGTGCTCCCTACTTTTTCCTAAAATGAAATTCTCCCAATGGTGAACAACAGCATGTATCTGTGATGAAATTTGGCAAGAACTTATCAGAAGATATAAACAAGGAGCACTGCTGAATGCTAGCAAGAAAAGCTAAAGACCCTAGGAAAAAAACAAGCACTGTTTTATTACACAAAAACTTTCTGCATTAGGTATACAGAACTGGGGACTGAGCTAATATAGGCTGGAGCTTGTGCAGGAAATCTAATGCCATATACAGAGAACCACAGGATCCACAGTATGGATGGGAAAGGACCTCCAGAGGTCTCTAGTTCAGCTACCTGCTCAAAGCAGGTCCAACTCAAGCAGGTTGCCTAGGACCTTCTCCAGCTGAGTTTTGCACATCCACAACCTCTCTAGGCAATATTATCTTTAGCTCAGTCACTCTTTCACTCTTCCATGAAATCACTCACCTGCTCCTGACTAATTACCATTGTTTTAATTGCCAGTAAACAAAAAAGATTTAATAAAAGCTTCAGGTTAGCCAGCAACAAGCATTTTATAAACCCACATGTTCCACACTCAAGGGAATTTTACACTTTATATGAATTATTTAAATGTCCTGATTTCTGTTAATGTTATAGTTTAGATTAAAACTACCATAACATTTTACAGACTGGAAAAGAAATACCAATCACTTAAGAAAATCACCTGTAATTGTATTTGACCTAGAAGGCACAGGATGGCATCAATAAAAATTGCACTTTAAATTGGAGCAACATTGAACAATCAGAAAACAACATGCCTAGCAGTGAGAGGCAGAAGATACACAATTAATTACTACTGCTGTCATCTGAAAGTTGCAAACGGTGCTTATATCAGGGAATAAAAGATGTTAGATAATGAAGTTTGTTGGCCAGGGTTGCATTAAAATACGTTAGAAGACATGACACAGACTAGTATAGTCTGATACCACACCACACCATAATTATTGCAAAGGAGGAACTGGAATGGAAAAGGGCAGCACTTAAGTAAAAGAAAATGGCAACGCAAACCCTTTTTTCCCCGAGAAAATGGCATAGCCTCTGACTTACATGGTTGCAGAATCTCATCAAATCTAAACTATACTGAGAAAGTATGGAGATTACATTTAGATGTTGTGTTTCACTGGGTACAAATGATGTTCATGAAGTACCAGCGCTACAGAAATTCTAACCCTCTCCTGTAGGCAACTTCAAGGAATTGGGGCAGTGATAAGTTAATTTAGTTTGCTCCCCATTTAAATTCTGGGATATGAATAGCTCATGAAGAAGAAGAAACGTTTGAAATAGACATTGAGAAATGCAGAGCTAAGTATTAAACAGGGTGAAATAGCAGCTCTTTTGGCTATCCTGAAAGCAATTCATTCCTAAGAACTTTCAAAAGATGTAGCACTTGTTCCTACACTTGGTATATGGATTAGCCAAAGAGTTACTTGGCAAATTATTTAATTCGAATATTAATATGTGCATTTACACAACACAGGTATGTTCTCAGATTGGTGGCATATCTTCATGTCTGAGGACTGAAAGATTTGCCTAGAGCACAGATTTTGCATATACTTGAATAACTTCCAGAAAAGCATCCAGATCTAATAGGTGTGACTGCTTTGTTGCAGTATTTACCATTTATTCCTTAGAATTGAAAACTTCGTCTTTTCTTACCAAAGATCTTGGCTCTTTACTTTTAAATAATCAAAGGATTTATTTTTTTGAATTGACTGGTATATTGAATCTGTAAGTGTTCAGACCAGATCTAACAGCTCATTGAGCTATGCCTTCTTCCTCAGTTTTAAAATTCTAGATTAGTAACAGTGTTTCCCTAGTAAAAGTGAAATTAATTTAATCAGCAGTTATAACTGCTGGTTAAATGTTATAACAACCCTAAGAAGTAATCAAATTCCTGTTAATGGAAAGTAATTCCACAAAAGCAATTTAAAAAATTTACAAGATTGTAACGGAAAATGTTGTTCTTCTGAGTAACTTATACAGTAAAAAACTTAAATAATAATGCACTTAAAGCAGGCGATCAGCACTGAGCTCAACTGCATAATTTAGCCCAACAGAAGAATTCCCAGACGGCAGAATAGTATTTTCATGTTCGTGTTGTAATGCTTATATGTTTTACTAGATAATTTCAGTCAGAAACTAAATAGACAGATGGCAAGGAGAGGAAAACATCCAAACAACTATAAATGTACACATGAAACAAAAGGGATTACTAAAAGGGAAACAGCTGAAAAATACAATTAGTCATTTAGTTTTATTTAACAGTATAGTTACCTAAGTACTTTCCACTAGGAACCCAGTTCATCGTTCTATTCATAACTCAGGACATTTGACCGGGAAATCCAGCCTGGGTTGCCGTGGGAGAGACTGGGGCTCTTTGAAGCCACCTGAAGAATGGAGCAGGGGGCTCAGAGGAGCCGGGGCTCAGAGGAGCCGGGGGCCGCGGGGCTGGGGCGCAGAGGAGCCGGGGGCCGCGGGGCTGGGGCTCAGCCTGCGGGAAGGAAGGCGGGCGGAGGGCAGAGGCCTCCCAAGAAGCAGAGGCCACAGAGGTGCCGGTGCCAGGGGGAGTAAAAGAAGGTCTGGAAAGATGTGCCATGAGATTATCAGTGGGTGAGCTCAGTTGCACGTGAAGGAGGTGGGAAAGAAGGAGGGGCCTTGCAGTAGGAGAAATTTTGAAATTATTCAGTTCACTGAGCTGAAAGAGTGAATGTGAAAATACCTACCCATTATAAAAAGCTGTCTTAAATTCATGTTGGCATGAACAGTCTGCTCCCTACTCACCTGAGGCCTTAAGCGTATGCTTGACTTTAAGTCTGTTCTTAGTTCCTTTAAGTGTACATGTAAAGCTAAACACATTATCAAAGGCTTTCGAACTGGGGGTGAAGATTCCACTGAATCAGCGAGGACAAAAGGCAGTATCAAATTAATTGACCATTATCTGTTTTACAGTATTACAACATACAACAATGGCCAAGCAGATTTTTCAGGATTGTTCCTGGGTTTGGGAATGGCTGGTCTCTGCACGGCGACAAGGAGAAGGAGCGGGAAGCGCTGAGGGCCAAGGCCAGAAAGGCTGGTAGAAGCGAAGGGGATGGAAAGGGGAGATTCACTGCCAAATAGGCAGATCATCCCTTTCTTGGCCTCAGAGCCTGAATGATGATACAGCAATCATTGTTATGGTATAGTTTACCCATGGAAAATGTACAAACTTAATGCCTGGGTTTGTGAGGTGCCAGAAGGCCGCAGTTTGTGTTGGGATGGTAGTATCTGAACATGGCTGCTGCGGCTGTTGCTGCCTGCCTTCCTTTTCCCTTCTGCTAGCCAGGACGAGACTTTAGTGTCTGTGAACAAAGTTGTAGTCAATGGATGAGGCATTAGACACTGAGCCATCTTTGGGCAGAACGAGGGCATCGCCTGTGCCATGCAGCGGTGAAGAGCCAGAGTACCGTGCTGCCGGGGCCGCTGGGGGAAGCTCCGCTGAGTACCCACAGACTCAGTGCACTGGCACCAGCCAGCGGTGTCTAAAGCCAGCTCTGGCTAGAAAGAAATGGAGTTCATCCCCTGTCCCCATCCCCTTCCCTTATTGATCTTGCCTCCTGAAGCTGTAAGTGACTAGTTTCTCTCTGAGCAGTTCAAAACTACAACACAAGCCGACGAAGCTCAGAGGACCTGTGCCAGCTCCCAGTTACTATGCTTTTTAGTGATGGCAAAAGCATTTAAATCCAGCATAAGCAATAACAACCAAACCAAACGACTGTGGAAGATGACAAGCTAATATCTAACTATAAAAAAGATTGGGAATGGGGATGTTTCATCTTTTTACTTCATGTGCTAATGAGGTAAGATACAGAAAAAATGCAGTAAGCAGAAAGTGCTGGTTAGCTGACTTTATGCAGGAAAGCATGCAGTGTTTATACTGTGAATCAGGAGGAGTGTGATGTAATGGAGGTTTAGTAGAAGATAACGTGTGATGCATTTTGAAAGATTAGATTGCTGTGCCTATTCAGAGGTGCGGTGTCAGCCGTTCCCAGCGCACCGTTCCCAGCGCAGCTCTGCAGCAGAAAGCCGGGGAGAGACTCCAGTCCAGCTCGCAGACAAATCTGCACCAGGTTTGAAAAATCACTCGGACCTGCCAAAGTAAAACCTTAACAAGCACAAGTGCCTTTTGAATCAAAGTCTGTAGGTTTGCAGTGAACAGGCTGATGAGGGGCACAGGCAAAGATGGCTCGTAGGGGACGGGGCGCCTTGGGTCTTACCTCAGTTTCAGAGATGGGGAGGCAGCAGTGAGGGTCAGCGCCAGCCCTTTGGACAACAGACAACTCCGCGGAGGATGTCCTATCAAGATGAATATGGCTCATTCAAGAATTAACTCTCTACTCATCTTCTACCTCAGTTTTTTGCTGCTCATCCATTTAAAAAGTAAGATTTGCGCTTTTTCTTATTGTTCTGACATGTCCTCTGGGTAGATGGCTGGACGAGTGCTTCTAGCGGGAAGCTTTTGTTGTCAGAAGGCTTTAAAAATTTGATGGAGATGCCAAAAAGATTTTGTCCATGCAACAAAGTTGTATGAACTGTTTGCACGATAGCTTTCCTGATCTACGTGCTTAAACTTTTTTTTTTTAAATGAAGAATGAAAACATGTTTAATACATTGCTTCATGTGTTGAAAGTACAGCAATAAAATGTGCTGTTAAAATTGTACCTATACTTTAAAGGCTGCGTTTTGATACTATTGATCCTGTAAATTTAAACCTATCTGATTAAAAGCTAGACTAATTTATCCTTCACTAACGTTGCTCATGTTACATATTTTAGTGGCACCCAATGCTTTATTATATAAGCACTTTTAATTACAACCTCTAGAGAAATCAGTTATTAGACAACTGTGATGTATTTGGTGTTGTAAATATCTCCATTATGAGGGAGTATAAAAGTCCAACTATTTTTATAGAGAAATATTCTCATCAAACTTCCACATAAACAGAAGTATGCAAAATACTGGAAGTCACAGTGGGTTTCCTTGATAATTTTGTCAGATGGTTGAGAGTAAATACAAGCCAAGGAGCTAAATGGCCTCAGCTGGTGAGGCTGATATATGTTTATGAAAAGCAGTAGCTCTTGAACATGTTTAAAATGAAGATAGGCAGGATGTGTGTCTGTCTGAGGAGCGTGTTTGATTTGTGTCTGTTGAATGTGAATTACAATAAGACAAAGCTTTGAGCAGCTGCCATTAAACAAGAAGACTTGGCATTAGCGCGCAGTGTTGTGTAATCTGGGTCACCTTCTGTTGCTGCATCACTCAAATTGTTACTTGGACGGTTTACAGCCCAACATAAATTAAACTCTGAAAAGCAAACAGATGCAGTTGGATCAACCAGTATTGAAAAAAAACAAAAAAAAAAACCACCAAAACCCCACACTTTAAGATAGAGAAAAAAATACAGAATGTCATAGAAACATCATTTTATCCTAGTAATTTTCTTCCTTGGGGATGTACTGATGTGAATCAGGGAAGCCAAAATGTTCTTTCTAAATTAACTCACAACGGGACATACCCTGAAAAAAAAAAGAGAATGGATTTTACACCTTCAAAAACAATTTTTAAAGTCTGTATACTGTAGGATGAGCAACTGGAAATTCTCTGAGACAGTGTCTGCTGTCTAATTAAAAGAAAGCAACAGGAATAGCATTAATTAAGAAAATTTCACTCATACATGAGACAGGCAAATTAGTAAAAGTTTGGGGAAAGGGAATAAAAAGTTAAGGGCTTATAAAATTAAAAAGATCACATTAAAAACATCGTACAGAAAGACAGCATTGCTAGAACGTAAACAAGAAAAAAGCCCCCCAAGAATCAGATAAAATAAGCAGATAAAACACAAGTTTTGGCTTTGAACTTGGGTGAGTTCTGCTTAATGCAGGATGCCAAGGGAAGGAAAAGTAGTTGTATGTCATGTTGTGCCTTTTCCTTAGCACAGTTGGCTGGGATGACATTTCAGATGTGGCACAAGTTTTCTCTGGGTTATGGCCATATGGTCAGTCTCAAGCACGAGGCTTTTCAGCACGGAGGACTCTCCTTCTCAGATAGATTTGTGGCTGTCACAAACTGATGTGATACAAATTGATATACCAGGATGGAGCAGCTCCAGCAGGAGCCAGAATCAGGCTCAGAACGTACCTGTATTTAATGATCTTGATAGGTATTTTCTTTTGAGAAAGTTTGTATGCCATTTGAAACAGCTAACAATTTCTGTTAACAAAAACATATCTGTGAACAGATAAAGCAGAAATAGAAGCAGAGAAATTGACTGCAACTACCTCATTACTTAAACATTAAAGCTGAGAAAGACCAAGATAGAAAAGCTGAGGATAAAACAGAACAGAGATGACTGCTGATATTATGATATTTATAAAAGTTATAAATAGACATTATGTTTTTAAAATTAATTTACTGGACTTGTCTTCCCCCAAAGGATTCTAATCTTATGTCCTGCTTAAAGTCTTACTTATAATTATTTATACTAAACAGCTTGGGAAATAAATAGTATTTAGAACCCAAGGCTTCCTAAAAACACATCTGCATATAATTTTTTTTCAGCTCATACATTTTCTTGAGGTGACTAGAGGTATGCATACCCTCAGAAGTGTCCCGTACAGACAGTAGGTCTTTTAGTAACAGTTGTGATGAAATTAAAGCATTTTTCAGGAATGTTGTTACATGAAAACAAAATACTCTAATATAGCATAAAATGAATATATTGAACTAAGAAGAAATACAAAGGAAGTTGTTCAACATGATTTGAAATAATCACGTGCCCTCTTATTTGTAAAATACCTCATCTTCTTTGGAATATATTATGAGATACTCTTTAATTCCTGTACAACACTAAGTGTTGAATGTGTGGTAAACTTTTACTTGAGTCTCCTGGCTGCACATAAATCTTCTATAAAGCTGAACACTAAAGAATGTAGTCTTGTCACTTGTGGTTCCTTTTGAATCCCCAGGATAAGTAAAAATGGTATTTTACATCTATTATCGCTAATAACACCTCTTAACATCAAACTGTACAGTCACAGGGATTTCAATCTGTAAATCACAGTCTTCTTACAAACAATATCTAATTTATTTTTTTTATTCCAATGGTATAAAGTGCTTTTGGAAAGACCATTTGTAATTAATTTAGTCTACTGGAGCCCCAATATGTGATGCTGTCAGGTGCAACACCTGTTCAAATACAAATATGGGTGCTTAGAAATACATGTACTTGATAAAAAAAACAGCTATAGTTCCGTCCTGCAAAGTTACCTTTCCAAAAACATTGTGGGCTTAGTCCTTCTTGGCAAATTAAAAAGGAGCCCGCTGGAGAGCCCTCGATGCCTCCTTTTTGTACACTGGCCTGCCTTGGGGCAAGAGCATCCGTCAGGTTGCTCTGATGTTTGCTGCTGTTGTATCCCTGAGGTGAGGGGGTGCTGCTGGTGAAGGGTGGAGATTGTACACCCACCCAAGAACAGGATTTCCCTACCAGCAGGCAATGTTTATCCTAATTCACATTCTGTCTTCTTGACGTCACCACAGAGATCATCACCACAACTGTGCTACAACACAACAAGCCTGTGGAAAGGAAATTGTTAGAATCTAGCCCCAGATGCATGTGCTGCAGGTCTCTCAGGGCTCTGCAAAACAGATTCCACAGGTTGTTTCCTTCCCACACTGGCATACCGATGGAGCTATGAATCGGTTAAAAGAAAACTCTACCTTCTTTTCTTAATTATCCTGCGCCTCTTTCTCTGTTGGAAATTTCTGTTTTGCTGACACTGGTAGATTTTATTTTATTGGGGCAAAATTAAATCAGATAAAATACACTAATTATCTTTCCATTGCCAGTCATTACTTCATATACCAAAGAGTTTCTTCAACCCAATAGGTGCTCAAGTCTTTTATCTATATTATTATATATCTTCTTTGTAATTGCATTTTTTTTTTCACAATCTCCAAAACACGAAGATGTCAGACTACACAGAACCAATTATTTTTGCCTAGGGACAGGCAGAGAGAATTTGAGGCTTTGTCAAAAATTGCAATCATAGGAGTATGAGAAGTAGTCTTCCCCATTCCCTTAATGTGAAGATAGTGGTACAGATCTGCAAATTCATTTATCCCTTGTGCCCATGGATATGAGTATTGTATGCAAGCCCTTAATACAAGTTGGGTTTATATAGTATTTTGTGAAGGTTATTTGTTTCCATAAATTATACCAAATGAACTACTTACAGAAAATTAATCTGGGGGGCATCCAGAGATTGTCAGCTCTCTACGAGGAGGGACCATGAATCATTATGTACAATAGTTGACAGGAAGCATGTCCCAAATCCAGAAGAACATTGATAATTAATTGCTGCCATATTATTGTCTAACAGGAATTGCCAGCACATAACTCTGGGCAGAGAGTTGGTTAAGAGACAGAGGAAGAGAGATTGTGACAAAACCAGGTATATTTAGGCATTGATTTTGAAAGTGATTCTGTCTAGGGTCAAGTGCAAGTTCAGAATCTTTTATCTTAAGCCAACATCCATCCACTCACTTTTTTTTTTAAATAGGCTTTACAATTGAGTATCTATCACTAATGCAGAATTATCTTCTTTACCTTTTGGCAAAAAATCAGTAAAAAAAAAAATTAATTTCAGAACTATTTTTCTCCAATTTAATGACTTCATGGCCTTTCAGCAGAGCTGAAAAAATTACTGTTTACTTCATAATAGTTCCCCCAAATGTTCATAAATTAAGAATGGAATTTAATTTGGGATTGCTGTTAATGTGAGCAAAACATCTGAGCTTTACATGCACCCATTTTCCACCCCTCTGAGATGTTGGCACTATGCAATTTTTCCCCATGGACAAGATCTTTTAATTCCCTGCAACTATTCCCATTACTCACACAACTTCTAATTACTGCTTAATTACTGCGTTAGGAATAAAGCTCTATTTATAAAGAGATTTGTGGTTTTGCTCCTACTGCTCATCCCTCAAGCATGCACAGATGATGCAAGTAGCTTTCCAGCAAAGTATTGTTAGGATGCGCATTTGATGAGTTCATTGCAGATTGGGTACTTCAGCAGATCCTCATTAGCCTGTCGTGGAGCACGGTGCCTGTCAGGGCTGCAATCAGCAATGTCTGAGCATGAGCACCAGGAGCCCCGCAGCTTTCCCTCTGCCCTGGCTGTCATACGTTGCATCGATATTGCATCAAAATCGAAATATCTTTCAGATGTTTGCCATCATCTTAAGTGAGTTTAAAGCAACAGCTTCTTGACCTGATTGTGAGGGTGTTGAAGCTTGTTTTTGTCTTTTCATTTATATTATATTTATATTATGGGTCACATCTCCATTTCTGTAATCAAAATAAATCCTAAGAATGTAAAGTAGTAACCCTATGATTTTTAAAAAAGGAAGTGACTTCTGCAAGATGGATCCATTTGCATAAAAGTAACATTAAGAACATCCCAACCACACCTGTATTTGAGCCTTTCAACTCAAATTCCTACAAAGCATCCTGAAGGTGCTCCACCTACCATTCCAGTAGCAGAGCAAGACTACCAGGTTTGTAACAACCTCTCTGCTGTGGGCTTTGTAAAATGAAGCTGTCGACACTGAGAACCTCTGGAGGTTAAACAGTTCCCCACATCCTGTATTAGTCATCCAGAAATTACAATGCAAGAAATCAGCATCCTTGAAAATTTAGCCCTCAAATGACATTGATTTTGTCAATACAGGGTGAAACACTGAATGATGTATTCACAGTCAAGGAACAAAAAGGGAATTCTGTAGGAAGGACAATGATCAATCTCTATAAGCAGGTGTTGTTTGTGACTAATGACCTATTAGGAAAGAGTCTGAAGTGAAAGAAAGGAGGTTGGGCAACAGGGTGGTTTATCACCCATGCTCAACCAGCAGCACAGACCTGGCACGGATCTCAAAACACTGATACATTGTGCAGCATCAGTGGTAATGTACTGGAGAAACCGATGCTGGAACGTCAAAGCATGTCATACCTTTCAAAGGTATGCACCCAAAGTTTACATCTATATCTACCTATCCGCAGGTTTTTTCCCTGTGTTACTTTTGATGTACCTCAGATACCTGGGGAGTCCTCTCCCAGTGCAACTCTCTCACCTTTTCCTCTCTGCAGGAGGAAACTCAAGAAAAAAATAACGCTATTTAGAGAATACTCAAATCTTGATGGCCAAATTGAGCACTTCCCTATTGAAAAGCTATACGGAAAGGCAAATATTTTGCTGTTACGGGTTGACAGGAAAATGATATGTAATACACGGGAGAGTAATCAAACCACTATTCAGTACTGGCTATATCCAGTTTTGAGAGCTGCTGTGAGCAAGACAGAGGCAATTAGGAAAATGTTGAAAAAGGACAGCAAAAATAGGAAGATATTTAGAAAGATGTGCCCTATGAGAAGGGGTAATGGGAAGAGAAGCCCGAGGGAGGACATGATTACAGTCTTACCTATGCAAAAGAGAATGGCAATCAAGGAAGATGATGAGTTCAGTTGCTCACTGTGACCTTTGGAAGGGGAGGCTCTGCAAAATAGTAGATTCCACATGCAGCAGGGAAGACTTAAGTGAACTTTCCCAATTGAAGGGTAATTAAATCTCCGTATCAGAACTTTTTAATGAACGGATTAGATAAATATGTGGCAGAGATTGTCTAGACTGCTGTCTCACAGCTGATGTTACACAAACGATGGACAGCCTGCACCACCCTGGGGGTGATCTGTGAAGATCTCAGGTGATGGAGCCCCAGAGAAGCAAGTTTCCCTACTTGCCCCAAGGGCTGTGGTTCCACTGAGGCTGCGGGGCTGGGCAAGCAGATGGCTCCCTTTCCTCCTGCACCACAAATGGAGATTATCTGCTGTTCAAAACAAAGGCAGCCCTGAACCCAGCCCTGTTGGTTGCATTAACAACAAAATTGTTGCCTAAATTTCAGTTAGAAAATAGTTTACTCTCATTCTTTGAGACATCAAGTGCTACTTTTAATTTTTTGGTACCCTAGGCTTTAAATAAGCACTTTGGTATTGAAGGCACTCATTATGATGGGGATAGATGGTACCCCCCATGCTAGAGATCATGTAGTTTGATTTCCAGATTTTGGAGTCAAATCACTTATCTTTTTACTTGCAATTTGAGTATACTTGATATATTGGCACCACGATGCAAGAAAATATCATTAATGAATGGATTATTAGTAGTATAATTTTAATCTAAAAAACTTAAGTAAAAATTTTTGTCAAAAAACTTGAGAAGGAATGGAAAACATGGATTGCCTGCTCAACCTAAATTTTACAGCCAGCTTCTCACTCCATATAAAAAGGCGATGCAAGACTGGAACTTACTGCACCAAAACAAATATCAGGATATTACTAGGAAACTCTTTCAAGTAGCCTTTCTGGACATGCTACAACAAATTAACATTGTTCTAGGAGCCTTCACTCTGATGCTTCATCTAGAGAAGTTTAACGCTTTATTTTTATGACAGTAGAAATCACTTATTTATAAAATATTAAAAGAGATGCTTATATATCCTGCCAGTTAACAAGCAATAAAAGGACATGTGTTAGCCTATTCTCCTTAACTTCTGATATTCAGTGCATTCCCTCTAATAAATAAGTTAGAGAAATAGCAATCTAAGTGCCTTTGATCCTGCCTACAGGCGTTTGCAGCCAAAGACCTCTCAAGGATACTTCTACTTTTTTGTGTTTTTTTCTAATGCACATCTCAGCATTAAGAAAATAATTTAGACAATTCCTCATTCTCCAGGCAACCTTGATTATTCCCTTTGCTCTCTGTGTTGGCCCAAAAAGGAAAAAAAGGTCCTGATATTTACATTTTCTAAGGGAAGCCTTTAAACCTAATTGACTCATCTAGAGTCACAGACAGTAGGCAGCAAGTAGATAAACGATACATATTATTTTCTAGATTGATATTACAAATTAATTTGTTGGTTTTTGAGACTGACACGTTTCATCAGTTCTCACTGTACTTTTCTGTTTCCTCAGCCATTCACAGTGCCATAATGTATGAAAGCCCTCTCACACCAGCAAATAGCAAAAGAAAACCAACCCAACCCACATGAACCTTTTTCCAATGAGACTCTAACGTTTACTTTATATTGATTATATTTTATTCACCCATAAAATGGGTCAACAGAAAATTGTTTCCGTCTTTTGACAAATACCCTAACTGACAACGCTTCTCGGTGGGCAGCCTGACACGGGGTGACACGCACCACGCAGCTGCCACTGGAGCTCTAAAGGACTCCTCCAGGCTGAGCAAAACACGCTCCTCTCCTGGCATCAACAAAGCAAGGCTGCAGTTGCAACTTCAGGGTTAGGGCAGCTTCTGCCTGCCTGAAATCTTATCAGCGGGGACAGAAATCAAAATATTTCTAGGGCTAAATATTTCTGTGGGTAGAAGAAAAGGGGCATGGGCTGCTAACCCGCTGCATACTGTGTCCCTGCTCTAGCAACTGAGGATCAGGGCACTTGCCTGGTGCATCCTTCTGTGGTGGGAATTGCTGTGCTTGAATAATTGTGGCCTGGGTGGATGCCTGGGGAGAAGCTCCTTGCTTCTTTTTACTGCTCTTGCTTGCCTGCCCAAGGCTGAGCATACTGGAATTCTGTTCCCTTAACCTTTCCTTGAATAATGAGACAGACAAAGCATCTCTAATTGCGTTAGTCAGGGAGTCTGCAGACAGGATGCATTCCTTCAGAGTGCCCTCAATCACAGTGACAGATATTGAGATCAAGATTGTGGGTAAACAAACTAACCTGCGTACCCCCACCTAAGTACTCCAGCATGGACACAATGGCCTGACGTTTCCTTTTCGGACAGTTTCTGAGAGGTACCACTGTATCCCTATACTGTGGGACTACCAAAGGCCCTCTAAAGTAGTTGAGCGCAGGGCTGCTCAAATTCACATTCAGACTGCTAGGGGAGCTACAGGAGCAGATGAAAGGCAGCATACATTGGTCACACTCTTCCCTTGGCAGTTCCTGTTCTCCTTTATTGGGGCTTCAAAGAGGGCTGTTACGGAGCACTTCATTAGCTCTTTGTTCCACAAGGCGGGCCCTAGCTCTGGATTTTACTGTGACACATTTCTTCCTTTCTTTGAATGTGAGCTACAGGACTTTGAAAACAATGTAATTTGACAGGAAGCCAAAGCAAGGACTTAGAAAGATAGACTGTCATCAGTCTGCAAGGACCCAGGCAACTGCAATTTAAGTAACCTGCACTGACGGATTACTCATGGCAGGGAATCCAAAACCCTCACTGTAATAATCTAGCCTTGAAAAGACATCTGTATACAGCAGTAGCTTCAGATGTGTTTTGCTAAGCTTTGTGGCGCTTTGTAGGTACTTAAAAAGCAGCTGTGGTAGTGCTCCCGCTGTAGCTAAACATCCGTGAATCTGAACATTGACAAATGTCCACACAGCTGGAAGAACAGATCAGGCTCTGTTATCAGCAAAAAGTCTGCGGCATAACTCACCTACCTCCTAACAGCTGCAAAGAGAGCCCCTGAGAGTACGTTTGAACTAACACACATCACCTTGCTGCTGCTTGGACATCAGCCACCTCTGGTGCAGGAATGGTGTAGTTGTGTTAGCACCCTGCTGACTCCAGGCTCGTGCTGAGGGGCAGAGCATGTTAGACCCAGCACTGTGCTGTGCTAATTCAGCTAAATGGCACCTGCATCGGAGCTGGCTCAAAGCATGCAAAAAAGGAGTTCTGTCTGCACCCATCTACCCATACCTTGTTATTTATACAGGTATCTTTCCGGGCTGTCTCTCTTAAATGCAAGCAGCCAATACCACAGCAATCTGCTGGTGATCCCATTTTGATGGGGTGGAAGTGTAAGTCGGGGCTGAGAAATACATACAGAATTCTGGAAATGTTAATTATGGGCCACGTGAGCGCAATTCAGTTGCAATGGCTAAGATACAGCCACATGATATGTAGTTCATCTTTGAACCTGCTGACTCCAAGAGCTGCAAGAAGGGCAAAAACACTGCTGAGGTGTGCCACAGTGTAAAGAAGTCCTAACTGTACCTAATCTTCTCCAGCAGCCCCTTACCTTCCTTTGATAGCCTTGTGGATAAGGTACAAAGAGAAAAGGCACCAATCTTTTAAGATAAGCAAACAAAGGCAGCCTAACAAAAGAAATAAGCAGTGAGAGGGAGAGAAGAAGCCAAAGAATGACACTGATATATCAAAGATTACATCAGAGCTATTGAATGGGACAAAAACGTGTAACATTTTTGTAGGTTCTTCCTGTACCTGTTCAATCTAAAAAGCAGAAGTTAAAAGAATGTTGAAAGTAAAGCTCGACTTTGATTCCTACCTTAAAGTGTAGGAAAATATGAAAAATGTGTTTGTGGGAATAATTCAAGCCTCTTTGATCACTCTCTGTATACGTATTTGGAGCAGTATTATGACAGAAGAATGCAAATACGTACCTCTACAATGCAACTGCAAAAAGAAAATATCTGGCCAACATTATATAGGACCCACCAATTCAGACTTTCTAGCTAAATCCATCCGTTGTCTCACATTAAACACAGCTGACATTCGTAATTCTTTATACACTACTAATGGCACTGAACATTTTGCAAGCCTCAGTACATGTAAAAACGCCCTCTGCTTGATATATCAAGAACTATCTGTTCTGTTCTCTCTTGAGTACGTCATAAACGTCTGATTCAATTTAGTCTAACATCTACCCATTTTGGAGCTCATGGAAAAGTGCAAGAAGAGTAAAGTGACTAAAATAAATTGCCATTTTCACATTCCAAAGGCTTTTTCCAAAGAACATTTGATTTCTTGAAGAACAAGTAGACAACTCAGAACTTCCACCACTGTCCATAGTAGTGAAGTAACAAGACTGAGAGGTGTTTGGAGCAAAACTTTCATGGGATTAAACAGGAGAAGGAAGGATTAGCACTGAACACCTTTGAAGAATCTGGATAAAAATTTTTCCATCAGACAGACTGACCTAATGATCTGACAGGTGGTGGGAAGAAGATTCAAGTTCTGCGCACACAGCAGAATGAAAACAGATCTACTTCTGCTGCAACCTAAAAGCCATAGACACTCCCTCAGATACTGCATTTTGTTTGGGGAAGTGCCCACTGGTTCATAGATTCATGTGGGCACTTTCTGTTCCCTCAGATCTCTGTGATCCCTCAGACCTCACTGCCCAGTGACTGAGGAAAATAGCTTACAGTGGATCTGCTGTATCCCCAGACATCATCTCCAAGCTGACAATGGCTGTGCTGCAGTAAGATATACATATGTAGTAGGTACTTCTGATATTTCATGAGTAGCATTCAGCAGAGTTGATTTCAGTTTTGTTTATTCTGGTTTAACTTTGATAGTCCACTCATTTCAGCAAAGATGCTGCTGTGCTGTGTCCAGTCAGGACCAGCATGGCTTTGCTTTACGTAACCAGGAAGTTTGTGGTTGTAATCAAGAGTGGTTTCTTTTCAAGTAGAGGTGGCCTGATGCCTTTTGAGATACTTGAGATGCATCAGAAGGACTACATTCTTTAATCTTAATGAAAGAATTTGATGGGCTGGCAACAATGACCTCTGCTCATTATATCCCAGCTCTTAAATTAAACTTTGAGGGAATTGCATTCTTCATTACTATTAAAAGCAAATGGAGACCGTAATTACACTTTACAGGGATTTTTGTGTAACAGATAAACAGCTATGAGAAATGTGTTTGCATGCTGAATCGCATAATTTCTTCTTTGGGCTAGCATAGAAACACATTGTTCTAGGGGAAACCCACACAACAACTTGCCAACACTATTTAATTGTGCCTCAGTTTCAGACACGCTACGTAAACTTTTCTACAGACAGAGGAACCCTTTCCTTGCTTTTACTAACACAACTGCAAACATCCAGAGAACCGAGAGACTGATCTTCCTGTCATCTTTTAACCCTGCACATCTTTTATGCCATGGCTCTGAATCAGCCCAAAGAATTCTGGATCTTCATGGGTGACTGCTTCTTTTCTGCAATCGCTGATGAGCACCAGCACTTCCATTAACCACAGACATGTGGTTACGCATGCTTACAGTAAACCTGGCTTCCCAAAAATAAAATCATTACAGGAAGTTCTGAAAAGTAGGCATATCATAGGCAAGGGATGCTGAGCTTTCTGCTCTAGTTGATGCAGTTTTGAGCAAGTAGGTTGGACTAGACAATTTCCAGAAGTCCCTTCCAACCCTGTCTATGCCATGTGAACCGTTATGTGAGCCATTTTCAGTTTATCTGAGCCCATTACTACAGTGCTGGAAAAGCAGTCATTTCAGAGAGTATATCAGCTGTCCGACCGATTCTGGAACATTTATTACCATTCAGTAATAAAAAGATCATTAGAGTTTGTGGGAAGCTGGTTAGCAACAGGAAAAATTGGGAAGTGGAAAGTATGAGGACAAAGACTGCAAAGTATATTTCAGACTCCATTTGCGGAAAAAAAAAAGGACAGAAAATTCAGTTACTAGCTTTATTTAAAAAAAAAAATAATCTAAAATCTCCACTGTGTTACAACTGTAGTGCAGACTTGTTGACTATCTCTTCAGGACTCCCCACAGAGCAGTAGGAATGTGAACATGGTCCTGAATAAGACCCTATGCCCAGAAACATATCCTAAGACCCTATACCCAGAAACGTATCCTGACATCAAGGCTGGAAACAGTCTTAACACAGGGGGAACTCCTATGTGCAGAACAGAGCTTGAATGTTATAATGAATGTTCAGCTGCCACAGGAATATCTGCAAAACTTGTCACTTTCCTTTAAAAAAAAATTCTAGTGTTTTTAAGATCCTGACCTCAATGAGAGGTCCAGTGATTCAGCCTTTCATACTGCAGTCATGCCCTATTCCAGCTATTACATGCCTCATTTCTGTTAATCTTCTCTAATTAGTTCTGCTTCTCAAGTGAAGTCTTGGAATCTAACATTTTCCTGTGCTAATAGTGAGGGCTTTGCTTTCATGTTCAAGGTCAGTCCAGCATTTCAACTTGTAAAACTCATTTGTCCTCCTAGCACTTACACTTGTGTATTTTAAGTTTAGACATCAGTTTAGACTCTCAGAGACTTCTACTGACTTTAAAGTTATCATTAAAGGTGTGACTGTGCCCAAAGCCAGCAGAGTGTGGAGGAACAGGCTTCTTTGGGATTTTTTTTTCTTCCTTGCAAGTGTGCAGAGAATTTTTTTCCATAAAAATACTTTCAGCTTTTTCCTCATGAGGCGTATTGCACGTTTTACAAAACATAAGCAGATGGAACTTTATAGGGTGCAAGTAGGCAGCATCTCAGTTTTACAGGTGAGAATGCTGGGTGGGAGAGGGGCAAGGTGAATACCTTGCTTGCTGTGAGAGCGCTGTGAATACAAACCAAATTATCTCCCTGTTCGAACCACTAAATTTAGATCTTGTGTTTCTCACTTCGTATGTTATACACACATATCTATATATATAGAGAGGGGAAGGGACACACACACTTTTCCAGATTTTTGTTGAGCCTCAGAGATTTGTAATATGGCAAGTATTCTTTGGTTTTTTTATAAAAAATAATAATTAAATGTTATTCATTCGTACAACAAATGTAGGTAGCTGTTGTATCTGTGATTTCTATTGCTAACCGTAAGGCTTTCCTTCGTATATCACTTCTTTCATTTGATAACTCTTATCCTTCTTTTAAGAAGGGACCAATACACTTTGTAGTCACTAGCTTGCCATCCTACAGACTTTCCTTTGTGAGGATTGTTGAGATTCAATGATTACTAGAGGCACATGATGGCTGAGGTGTGAACACTAATGGGAGGAGGCATCTGAGCCCCAGGCAAGAAACACACTCTTCTCCAGCTGATGCTCGATTCAAAATGGCAGACTATTTTCAGGTTAACAAAACTTGACCGGGCAAGGGGGAAAAGTCAGCCCTCAACAATATATAACTTAGACTACAATCAGGTTAAACAGTTTACTTAGAGCATTGCTACTGCATCTATGGATAAAGTTTGCAGTTCATCTAAAAAAGTCACCCAGGTTTGATGCTTTTAGATTTAATGCTGTCATGGATTGCGAACAGACATAGTCCAGGAATAGGATAACAATAGAATAGCAAGCATTTCTATGGTTATTTTCAGTTATTTCATAAGCAACAAGTAAGAAAATTTGTTAACTGTTCAACCTACTTCCTTAAAATAAATGATAATAAATAAGTAAATGCAATATTTAGAAAATACTTAGCCTTTTCAATTTCAAATAGCTAACACCTAATTCTTATACCTGAAAATACTACCTCTGAAGTATTTTGAGGAGGTTTATGGTACGTTATTCCCTGGAAACTATTTAGGAGTTCACTTTTCTTAACCCTCTTCGGTGGTATTTATAAAGTCACTTAGAAGTCACTAACAGTGGGGTTTTTTGTTTTCCAGAATTGCAGTGATATTGATTAACGTCCATCTAAACCCTCTTGTATCTGATTATCCTGATGTTCAGAAACAGAACAGAAATAGTAAGAAAACCCTTCATTCTCCCCACCTCTAAGGCTGAGTAGGAACGCACAGAACACATGTACAGAGAGCAAATTCACAGACTCACTGCAAGACCAGTGCTTAATTTTAAATCCTGAAAACTGCTCTAAAGGTGAGTAGCACCTCACTCTGCACAAGCCCTTAGTAGAGCAGAAGTACTGCTGTACAGAGCTTTGGTGCCAGAATTTATCCTCATATGATCTGTATGTCTGTCCCTTATTTGCCCTTGTGAGAATGTGCCTGTCCTGGTTTCAGCTCAGCAAGAATTAATTTTCTTTCTAGTGATTGCTGTGAAAGGAATGTCAATAATACCTATTGTTTTTAGTTGTTGCTAAGTGATGCTTACGCTATTCAAAGACTTTTTTCAGCTTCTCATAGAAGCATAGACAGAATGATGGAATGGGCAATGAAATATTCCATGCCATGGAGGTCATGTTCAGTATATAAATGGTGGTTAGCTGGGGGGCAGGAATCTGTGATCACTGCTCAGGATGGTGACAATTCACCAGGCAGTGAGAGTGACCCATGTCATTATTATTAATGTTATTTTTCCTTTTTTTTCCTGTTATTGTTTTTATTAAACTGTTTTAATCTCAGCCCATGAAGTTGAGTTTTTTCCTCCCTTTCCTCTCCTTTTTCCCTCCTCACCTTTCTTGGGGGTGGGGGGGAAAAAGGGTGGGGGTGAACAAGAGGCTGTGTGGTCCTAGTTGCCAGCTGGGGTTAAACCTTGACAGTGTCTCCTTTCCAAAGATGTTTCAGAAAAAAATGATACAGTATGCACCTTAATTCTGCACTGACATGGGAGCAAGATACTCAGCACCTTGCAGTGCTGAACTCTGAACGTTAGATCACGCTCTGGACTCTTGCCATGATCACAACAAGCAGAGGTCGTGGCTCTGGACACCCAAGAAAGTATCCTGCAGTTACGCCAAGTGGGAAAACCCTCTACCTTCCTGTAGGTGGGCAATGGAATATCTTTCCATGCTGAGGTATACTGTTCAGGAAGAGGAAAAAAAAATATTTTTGAATGTCTGTTCTTTGACTTTCTCAAAAGTGTGCTTTTTACAAATTAATATACCAGAAGCTTAAATCAGAACAGTGCCCTGTTCATAGGGTACTAGGGACTGGAACATGGTCTAGAAGATAATATGGGACAAGAGTTAGGGAGGAAGGGCATCCTTGCAAATTGCTTTAAGTCCTCCTTTAACTCCAAGTTGTCGTCCAGACATGTTCATAGTGCAGTAACTTAAATATCTCCACTTTATTCTCTCTCTCTTGCTCAGCGCACGGTGACAATGGTTTTATCATTGAAATATTTTCTCTACAAAGCACTCTGAGGACTGACAGCTCTTTTCTCTTTCCCTCCTTCACGCTGTCACCCTTCTGTATTTGCCTTGACACTGTCTTCACATTGTCTTGACATTGCTCTCACAGTTATGAAAACTCAATCACTGCAGCAAACAGCCCTGACAATGCAGACACGAAAAAGGAAAAGTGTTATGAAAATTGTTAAGGAACTGTGAAGAATTTCAGACTAGTGAAAACAAGATCTTGCTTTTTCAAAACCGTATTCCTAGTGAGTTTTTCATTAAAACTGCTTTATAAGAACTTCAGCCAAGGCTGGAAAAAGCCATCTCAAGTCAGTTGTCAGTTACGGATTCTGTACCTGAAATTCAGATGTTCATAAGTGACAACCCCTCTTATTGCCCTGAGTTCAGGTACTTTAGGAGAGGAAATTCAGCCACCTCCCAGGGAGGGGGGCATGCTGCATTACTCTGAAATGCTGACTTCAGAAGCTCTCCAGTTAGACCTTCTCCTTAGCGTGCTGCTCAAACTGGGATCACTTTTTCGGGGCAGTCAGGAAAAAAAGGTGGCAGAGAAGGAAGAATATCGCAACAGGTTTGCTGGCACATCACTTCCATTTGCTAATAATAAAATAGAATTTCATTTTGTTGCTTCGCAACTAAGAGAGTAGCCTAGAAAGAGAGCATCACTCACTAGCAATCAATCTAACAAATGCCAAGTATTGTGGTAACAGGCAAAAAAACCAGAAAGAGCGGGCTAAGTTTAGTAACTGTTAAGTGTTCCTCTGGTTGAATTAAACTTCCAAGCAAGTTCTTCACTGTTTTGGGATAGCGGTGATAACACTGAAATGCTTAAAGACTGTGCATGTACTTGACAAGTTAAACTCTGCGATTCAACAATTTGACAAAATTACTACTGATTTGAGTAGGAATTCTGATCATCAGGAACTATGTAGGAGTTTGGCAAGCTCTATTGCTTTTTGTTCATTGGGTTTTTTGGTTTTGATGTGGTTATTTTTTCCCAGAAAAAAAATTAAATACAAATCTCTGCATATATGCAGTTTTGATCCTAATACCAAATTTTTGGTGCTTATAAGAATACCTAGGTAATACAAAAATCACATTTTAAAACTACTTTATATTATATTTGCATGCATAAAATCCACTTCTTACCTGAAGAGGGTGATAAAAACACATTGATTGCAAAGCAAAATGGAGCTCACCAGCAGTGCAGACTACGTTGCTCTGTAGGGGACATGTACATTCCTTGCAGATCTGACAAGAACTAGTTCTCCAAAAGGAGCATAGTTGCATCTCTCCTGCTCCGTTATCACAGCTTGCTTTCTTCTCCCTAAGTTAATTAGGGAAGGAAGACAGCCCAAAGCTTGCTCCCTTTGCTGCAGAGCCCCAGGACTTTTCAGAGAAGTCCTGTGCCTCCTGCTCCAGCCAAACAAGTAGCAGTCTTCACTAGAGTAGAGCACAAAAGCTTCCCAGCAGGACTGACCACTGGAACCCTAGGGACAGCAAGGCTGGTGGCCAGGCACTGAACCTCTCCTCACAGAGCATGGGCTCTGCACCATCACCTCCCAAACTGCAGAACTAGCCTGGCAACAGACACCCAAATGATATGGTAGAGATTTGGGCTCCAGAGCTGTAAGAAACCTCAGCCATCCCCTCTCCACCCCCATTAGCTCCGCCAAGGAGGGGCAAGGGGCTGGAGGTGCTAACTTGTAATCTGCTGACAGACCTGCACCTGGCTCTGCATATCCACCCCGACAGGAATTTAACCCATTTTGCTGGAGAACTAAAATTTCCGCTTTCTGAGATGTGATCCATGAATGTAATACATGGAAAGTACAATAATTCCTGCATGTATCTCTAGCAGGTATATTTAAGATTGCAGGGTGAAGAAAATGCTAGTAAAAGCTTTTTGCTAGATTTTACAGGAACAAACTTCTGTGAGTCAACGAGTGTAATTTGTCAGTGACAAGAATGAATCAACACATCTAATAATGAACACATGATGCTAAGAGCAACCTGAGCATGCGCATATACAAACTGATGCGCATCTGGTTAATTTTATGTCTAATTTCATATGTTCAGTTATGATTACTAAAGCAGAGGTAAGACAAAACCAGAACAGAGGCAAAATTAGCCTAAAGAATTATTAGCAGAAACAATACGCTTCCATTTATCCAGAGAGAAAATTAAGCTTTCAGTGCACCTGCCTGAGATAACTTGATGAAGCATGGGCTGGATCCAATTAAGAAAAATGGCACAAAGGAGTGGGCTTCACATAAGTGCAACCACTTTGAACTGTAGACTATAATCCATAGTCTAAATGCTATACTGGATGGTGATACTCCAACTGCCCTGGCAAGCTGAATGAGAAACATTTTGGCGCTTCCTTCCTACACTGTTATGCCTACAAACTCCCTTGATTATTAATGGAATAACATTTGTTACAGTAGGCTACCACGGTCAAATCAATACCAAAGTGTCTTGAAAAGACCCCACAGCTGAACCTCTAATTAAGTAAGGTATTTTGTTCCTTTTAAATGAAACACTGTTTGAGGAGTACAGTAACAGTGCCTTGTTCTGTTTCAAGGCTATCTATAATTAATAATCCCAATGATCAAAGGCTATGTGATCCCAAAAGAAAATTGCTTTTGAGAATCCCCAGGTATTAAGTACTGAGAATTACTTCCCAATCTGTTCTGCTTTCTCTCAGCACAGTTTGTTGGATGCCCTTCGGGATCATAAAAGAAGCCCCCTCGTAGAGCTCCCTGCAAAAAATGCTCCCTGCGAGACAGTCACTAGATATTTACCACATATTTGTTATTGCCATCACATCTTACTTATTTTTTTTCCTCGTCAGACCTTTACTATTACACAGATCTCATTTATTTATATAGCATAATTTAACAAAAAGCAGGGTCAGGATGCTGCCCTATAATGTACTTTGTACTGTGAAGTCTGGACTGGTATCATAGCGAAGAAGGTCCCTTCCCCTAAAATAGGATATTTCAGTTTTTTCATCATTGTATGGCACGAAAGTTTCTTCAGATAGAGGAAGCTTCTTGATGTCAAGCTGTGGAGGCTTTAGTTCTCTCCTCCTGCTTGATAATCTTATCTTCTACGCCACAGCCACCACACCACCAACGTCCCGGGCTCTCCCTGTGTCTTAAGAGCAGAGCTGTGTGACACAAAACTCCGCTGTCACCGCAACAGGGATGGCTAAAGCTTATATCCAGGGGAATAGCAGGCCAGAGCATCTTTATTGTCCTCCGTATCGTTTTGAAGAGTGTGAGTGCTTCGACACAGCTCTGTAGGCATCTCTATTGCCCTGTGGAGCTGGTGCCATGAATGACCTTGTGTCCTGGGGCTGCAATTACTGCAGGCTTGCTTACCAGACACACAAAGTTACTGCAACTTCCCATTGCTGCCCTGTAAATCCAAGTCTGCTTTGGATCAGGCCTCAGAGGAAGAAAAGAAGGAAAAAGAAGGAAAAAATCTAAGGCAGAAAAGTGAGAACTAGGATGGGAAGGAGAGACCAGGAGTCAGACCTACCTCTTACATAAATTAAACAAACAGAGGAAATAAAGGAGAATATTAAGAGGGAAATAAAATAATAATAAAAAAAAACTCCAAGGAATGACATCAGTATACTGATTGCTTCTGGATAGTGTTTATTTATTCATGGTTTTAAATTTTGTATCATTTTACTAGCAAAAATCTAACTGCTCTAATTTAGATGAAGGCTTGCTGGATAGCTCTTCATTTATAGCAGATATTTAATGCCCTAGTGGGAGGTGTTTTTATTACAAAGCACACCACCACATTAGGCTTATAGAAACAATTTGCCTTTTAGTGAAATTCCTCTCATACAAGAGGCTTACTACTTAGCATGTTCCCCAAGGAAGGCTCCTGGGCATACCCTGATGCTGGTGAATATTCTGGTTTTGCTTTACTTCTACAATGAAGCATCTTACAAAGGTTTCAGAGAAAGCCATCCCTAATTATAGAGTTGATTTTCAATACGTACTCTTGCTCTTCCTTTGGGTTGGTCACTCCTCCTCAGAGAATGCACACACACTGGAGACTGGGATGATGGGTGCTGCGAGACTGATTCCCTGTGAGATCTCTGACTCTGTGTGGCTCATGCCAGTACAGTTGGTGTAATTCCCCTCAAGCTATAGGATGCTTGCACAATGCTTTGGGCATGGGAAGTGCTTTGAAAGCACTAACACTTCAGTGTGACACTTTAAAAAAACATAACAAAAAACCATGTCCTTCTGTCCTTCTTCTCCGTGCCTGGCACATGTAGGTTTGCAGCTTGAGAATTTCTTATTTTAAGCTAAGAAAACCAGTTCAATCTGAAAGGCACAGCCAAGGAGCAGCAAGTGTGGGCTGCTCTGCAAGGGAAGGGAAGCTGGGAGCTGATGATGACAGCAGAGCAGTCAGGGCAGTGGCCGTACCTTGAAGAGGTCAGTCCTACTGGACCTGAGCGAGGCAGGCAGAGCAGGTGATGGCAGTCAGGGTTAGCCACAGTTCAGTGATTGTCAGAAAAGTATATAGTGATGCGACAGTCAATAAGTTAGGATCAGGGTCAGTTCTGGGGCAGAGTAGCCGGGGTCAAGCTGTGGTCCAGTGATCACTAGGCAGGTCCATAGCAAGCTCAAGGCCAGGTCAGGGTCAAGGACTGCATCAGTGGAGTACATGGCCAAGCAGATACCAAGAGTGAGAGCCTGACCTTAAAAGTAGCTTCCAAGCAAAGAAGGGGCAGGTCCTGAGGCTTCTTAAAGCCATGGAGCTGTGCTGTCGGTGTTGGCCTTGAGCCCTGGCAGCCAAATCCCAAGGAGAGGGGACATGCTGTGGGCCTGACAGGCAACAAGTCTAAATAAAATCCTGTACCTGAGTTGTGGACAACCACAGAAAAGACAAAGATGAGCTTGTGATCCATCACCTCAAGTGAACTTTGGGATAAAAGGCCAGTCTGACATCCTGCTTTTCTGTGAGGAAAGGCTCCTGGTACTTTGAGTTAGAACAGAGACTTTAGTATTTTAGAGACATAAGTTGCCTTAGAAGCAACTTCGGCTGTGGCTATACTGCTAAACAATCTGGCACTTCTAGGGGTGATGTATCACGTTACTGAACTGAGTATTTGTTAATATTTCCAAAAATCAGGCATAAAAGGGGGTTTGTGAATAAATTATAGCTCAAAGGTTTTTTTCTGTTATTGTTATGCAGGAGACAAGGAAGAAAAATTGTCACCTAAGTAGAGTATCTGGACTAGCGTGACACACACAGCCTTGAACCCTCTGCGAAAGTCATCAAGTGACTCAGTCAGCCAGACAAGTGCTATGACATAAAAATATGCCAGGGCTGGTGAGAGCAGGAGACCTACCAGCCATGTCTGGCCTGACAGTGTCACAAGCCCAGTGCACGTTGCTGTGATCGCCACTACACAGACTAGTCGTCATGTTCTGCTGCAAAGTGAAAGGCAGCCAAATAAGCTGCATAAATAACCATGTGATAGAGCCAGCTTCTTATCTGAGCAGAACCATAAATGTCAAACTAAGGACTTGTTTTGTTGATACCAGTAGAGTAAGAATTCTGATTTTTCTAGTGACCTCCAAAAATTCATTAATACCTCTCATAGAAATAGTTTCTGGTGTCCCACAAACTCAGTTCAATGCAGGTTCACATATGACAGAGAAGACAATGTGACCTACAGAGAAGACAATGTGACCTGCAGCTGCTATTCTCTTGGCTTTTATTTAACTTTCATTTAACTTTCATTTCATTACATTGCATTGCTGTCAGGTGCAATCGAGTTGTGGGGTGTCATCAAACGAAGGCTTGGCCAGTCCTCTCTAGGATTGTAGCATGGACAAGGAGAGGGTGGTGGCTCTGAGCAAAAGATGGAGCTGGTGGAACAACATCTCTGCAGGTTATATAGCGTTTTGGCTGTGGACAAAGAGTTTTGCCATTAATCAGCAAACAGTTCTTGAAATCAGGGGAGAGGAAACCATGGTGGTCTGTGAACTGAAACTAGTAATTTCACGTCATGTAGCTTAGAGGCTTATTAGGATCTGCTTCTGAGCTTACTCTGGAAATCAAATGTTGTAAACCCATGAATCAAATTCATTCTTCCTCTGCTACAAGTTAGTAGATTTTTTTAGGATGCTACAATACAGTCTGTTTGCAGGTCAGGAAAGCTACCACAGACGTGTCCGAGGCATGACCATGGCGGAGCTTCACTGTGACATGAAACTAGCATTTGAAAGACTAGCCCTCTGCAAAAGTTCACATTATAGCATCCTTCTATTGGGCCTGTGACTGATTTTTATTTGGTTGAGGTCAGTGAGGGCAACTTGTGCAGATCATGATCACATCATTGTTCTTCACCAGTCTCATTGTTATGACTTTGGCCCTGTTGGTAGCACGGGAGCTCAGCAGGAGAGCAGACGGGAAGTCTGGTTGCACTGATCCCCCCTTTTAGACTCTAGCCAGTCCCAAAATACAGAAGCGGCGACTTTTCCCAAGTAGTCTCTAAATCCCAATTGGTAATTAGCTCATGCAGAGCTAATTGTAGGTGATTTCGATTGAAAAGAATTTAGTAAATAACAGAAAGGGCTGGAATGTGAACTCCTCTACAAAGTTCATGCTGGAAAAGAATGACCTTGCTTTCTCTGAACTCGCTGTTCATCTGTGGCATTTAAATCACAGCGCACTGTATTTCCAGAAACATAATGCTGATCTGCCACAGGGCTGATTGCTTTTTTTAAAGTCTGGGGAGCCAAGAGAAGCAGCATCATGATTTTGATAGGAGAGTCCTGTTACATAGTACGAAACTGAAATTGTGTGAGAAAAGGATGATACATTCAGGAAGCGTGGAGGGACAGCATGCACTCCGGTGGCTATGGGTATCAGTGTGATGCTGTTCTGCTGCGTTTCATTGGCTTCAGCAACATTTAGTTCTCAGCTGTATTACTGAGAACCTACTGGAGGCAATCCCAACATCTGCACACATCAGTACACAGCTTTGCACCTAGAAACTTTAAAACATTCATTTCCTTACAGACTTCAAAGCAGAGCATAGTAAGCCAGCTGGGAAAAGGAATAGATCTATAAAAACCCTTATGCGTTTTGTCATGGTTTTTGCCCCTGCTCTAATATGTTAAAAACCATCATTTTCTGAATGTGCATTTTGTTGTTGCTAGAGATTTGGCTGTGCAGAAGGGATATGGTGCATCTGATATGATGTGCCTTGGTGGGATCTTCTGGTTATCCGAATGCCATAAAAACAGGTGTTCATGGAGGCTATGTTGAACTGGAAGTCATCAAAACCTGGCTGTGAACATATACCTGTGTGATACACCTGACAATAACATTTTCCCTATTATTTATTAGTGTAGTACATTTGACCAATGAGCATATGAATATTTCTTGAAGCCAAATTTTAAGAGTGACTTATTAGTGGGGAAAATCTAATTTTCTGAAATCTGTGACTTGCAAAATGTAGGTGAAAATATCTATGACAAGAAGAGAAATTCTTGCCCCATGTTACAGGTTGGTATGATGCCTTTCTAACAATAAGGGCTTTAAGCACATCCAATTTTGACTTACAGAAAGAAATCACATCTGGGTCAGCGTTACAGACATTTGAGGCTATGTTTTAAAATCAGAGCACCTTTATGTGCTGCTGTATGCTGTTTTCATATTAAGAAAAGGAAAGAGGTAAATGAAGTGGAGGGCAGAACCACAGATAAAGGAGACTGAAGAGGATGCCTTCTAACAGCTTTCAAAGTCAAACAACACGTAGACACTGAATTTGGATCTGAAGTCAATTTTGTTCTCAATTTTTAGCCCCTCTCCTCCAAGAGGATGCTAAGGATGCTGTAATGTGAAAAAGCTCAGTAGATCAAAGATTCAGCAGCAATTGTCTGCATTTCTGACAGCTTTTTCTTTCCCACGTTAGTAGCTGAGCAGAGGGGTAGCATGGTTGCTTGCATGTTCTGACCTAAATGAAACCCCAGTGCTGCAAGTCGGCGGTAGCTGGTCTGTGTGAGGGGCAGTGCCTCCCAGCTCAGCCAGCCCCTTGCTCCTTGCTGAGGCTGAATTCAGTGGGAGCCTCTGTCTTACACAAAGGCAAAGTGTAAGACATAAACTCTTTCCAGGCTCCAGAGAAGCTGTGAGACCTCGTGTCTCTCAAGGTGAGATTTGGCCTCGTCAAGAAGCAACAGCTCCTTTGCCCCCTATTTTCCACTATTTGGAATTCAGACAGAACCAGGAGCAACTGGATTTCACCCAAATTCACAAACTGACAGTTTTATGCTGTGTTACTCCCTCTGTGTTCCTGAAAATCCCCCCATTGATGCAGAGAAGAAGTGAGTCCGTGCTTTGGTCTTTCTGCAACCCTTTTTAGTTCTGACACCACTTCCCTCATTATTTTGTCATCTCTCTGCTTCCAAGGTGTATGTTTTAGCCTTTCGTCGTTAGCGTAGCTGTGAATACAGGTGGTATCTTTCCAATGGCAAGCATTGCTTTCATTTTTCCCCTTCCCCAGCACCGCTTGCACCCCTCACTGGGTTCTGATATCAGGTTTGGAAACACCATGTTGTGTTTCCATTAATTTTCGAAGGCTTGATGCTGCCATCTTTGTACGTCTTGGGAGCAAGGCAGGAGCAACACCTTTCACAAAAGCATTACAAATCCACCCATCCAAACAAGTTCATCCAGGCATACTGAGCAACCTCACTAAGGGCAAGCAATACAGGATAACATTTTATAGTATAAGACATAATTCACACCCCTAAGTGAACCACCTAGGTTTTCTCTCTTTATTTCTTCAAAACCTTTCATCTTACCAGAGAGATCTTCGCACACACACCTCGGTATCCTGAGTTATACGCTGAGGATGTCCCCAGCTTTAATGAAGCCCTAAGAGCAGCACAGACAGAGAAAGTATTGATCGAAACCTTGGGACAAAGACATTTAACCTGCAGAATCACGAAATTTTTCCTATAAGCAAGCAAGTATATTACCCAAACAAAATTGTTTCAGATTTTGAGGACAATAAATTTTCCATGTTCTTTGCCTCTGAAGAGCTGACAGAAAGCCAAACTTGAAGCTGGCCCCCAGGTTCCCACCACCATGTATCCTGGTTATTGCTCACCTGCCTGTTTATCTCCCATGTCCCTGTGTGGAGGGATCCTGTTCTGTGGTATGAAGAATAAATCCTGCTGTGTGAATTCAACTAAAAAGAACTTTCACCACTTCTAAAGGGAGAAGGAACACCTCATTACACTCACATCTTTACTCTTCTGCAGACTTAGAAGATAATAATATGGAGAAAAATCGTGAAACTATTAAAGAGGAAAGTTATTTTCAGATAGAGCATATATAGTAGTGGGAACTGCACATCAGAAATCACAGAATCACAGAATGGTAGGGGTTGGAAGGGACCTCTGGAGATCATCTAGTCCAACCCCCCTGCCAGGGCAGGGTCACCCAGAGCAGGTTGCACAGGAACGCGTCCAGGCAGGTTTGGAATGTCTCCAGAGACGGAGACTCCACCACCTCTCTGGGCAGCCTGTGCCAGTGCTCTGCCACCCTCAAGGTAAAGAAATTCCTTCTCATGTTGAGATGGAACTTCCAATGTTCAAGTTTGTGCCCATCAGTTCAATTTCTACATCAGTGTCTACATCATTTACTCTAATGGACATCAGCTACCTTCTGGGCCTGGTCAGCCACTGTCCTGCATCTTATACGAACAAAAATGTCTGTGCATAGCAAAAACACGATGATCACTATGCACTATCAACTTAAACAGCACTGCTGTAGTGCTAAGTGTAAAGGTAAAGCAGCAATGGATAAATTCTTTTATACATATTGGAAACCAGTCTTTTTGCATTGCTAGTAGCACCATGCCTGGATGTACAATTGAACTGAAAATCCTCCAAATTCAGTCTGTACGAACCCTGTTGAGCTCCTGGGCCTGATTCTCCTCCTGTTCCCAGCACAGACGCTAGGGTATGATGCAGAATAAAGTGAGACACCCCCCCCCCCCCAAAAAAATTTACTTTTAAAAGTAAAGAAAGCATTTACCTCACTTTTGAGATGTTTGTTTTATTTGTCTGCTGCTGACAACACAACTCAGCAGCTAATGAGCTGCACCCACTCCCCACTTCTTCTCCAGCACTGTTGCACCAGCCGGAGAGCAGCCGTGTGTGTGCGCACACCAAGCGAGTGCCTTTGGACTGGCACACCTCACCGCCGCGTGGTAAAGCGGTCATTGCCTGGCTGCTTTGTAGGAAAGCCTGTCAAATTGTTGCTGTGTTTAGTACAGTCAGTCGGTACGTGGCTGTAAGGACTGCGCTGCTGAAGAGGGTAAGGAACTCTGGGGTGGCACAAAGGTAAAAAGACAGTGAAGGAAAATGACAGCAGTGATGTCCTTCATTCTTGGGGGACAGCACAAAATTAGGCTGAGCTTGCAGAAATGTTTGGAGAGCAGTGAAACCGAGACACTGATTTAATAACCAGTTCTGTAATTTGAATCACAGATAGCTTTAATCTTAATGTGTTTCCTAAACAACACTTTAAGATTTTAATGCTATTCATTTGTTACTCTTATGCTAATATACAATACTTCTGCTTCAGAAAATAAGTTGTTCATTTACTTTCCTTGGTTTTGCGGGTACAAATGTACCTGAAAACAAAATTGGCTTTTTTGATAGAAATGGAGTATTTGTGTAACTGCCTTTTTTCTTTCCTGCCTGTGTGCAGTAGTGGTTACTATGGTAATAATTGTGATCCAAGATTTAATGCCTGAAAGTGGTTTCTATAACAACATGCTAGGATGTTTTGGACACACGATTGAAGTTAAAGATTCGGGATTAACCCTTTATGACCACAATATTTGTAGGCACAACGACATGTGCTTGCTTGCTTGGCAAAAGTTTGTTCATACCTTCCCAAGGTACACTTTTTCATTGAGCAGATTGAATAATAATTCCAGCTGTGGATAGAACAGGTCAGGTCCTGAGGCTGCTGCTTCCGTCACAGGTGAAGCTTGCAAAGGAGAAATGCCGCCACAGTAACTACAAGCTGCTTATTGCATTAAATAATTAAGACAGTAGACAAATGTTCTGGGAGACGGGCAGGGAGGGGGTAAAATAGCGTTAGAACAATATTTATGAAGTTTGAGACTTTAGTCTGGCAATCAGAACTGTGTGGAAAAACTGAAATTATCTATTCACAGAGAATCACAATGGAAAAAGCTATTTTGAGGGCTAAGATAGCCCCTTACCTGGCTCTGTTTCATCCAGAACGGCATGGTTTCATGTCCTTTTCTTCCCCATCTGCCAAATGCTGATCCACAAACGGCATCTCTGCCTTTCAGTCCATGGTGAAGGTATCTGATCCCAGTCTCTGTCACTGTCGATTATGCAGCTGTGCTCATCTCTTCCCTAGTTGTTCAAGATACATCAAGATTGAATATATATGCACTCCCACAACTTTCTAAGGCTGTCTTTGCAAGGAAGTTATTGTCATAGTGATGAACTGTATTTTCTATGTCATGGTGCACTGCAGACAAACTGAGATATTCCTAGATATACCAAAGCCAAGCGCTCTTCAATGCAGCCCTAAATGCCTTGGGCAATATTTTATACATTTCCAGTTAAATGCTAATTATTTCAAGATCTCTCTAAAGTCACAAAGCTTGATATTTTAGTGACACAGATTCACACACTTGTTTTAAAATCCCAGGGGCAAGTTTTAAACAAGAAATGAACGCAAGCATTGAAGGTTCTCGTTTCTAACTCCAGACACTGGGCTATATAAGCCCTTGCCACCATCATGTTATCCCATGACTTCTTTAGTGAGCTTATTTGATCATAAGGTAAGCCTTCAGTTGTGAACAAATGCTGTATGCTGTTGTTGAGTCAACAGAAGACAGATTGAAGTAATAGCACTAAGTGAAGCACTGGTTCCTTCCTCTATCCCAAGGAAATTTCATCCTTCTAGTGAGTGACCACAACCAAGATGTCAATTATATACATTATTTTACCAAATTAAAACCAACAAAAACCCCAACCCAACACACATTTTCTGAGCTGTTTTCTTAAAAAAAACCCAACACATTCTTTTTTGCTGTTGTAATTTGATCAGTTTTTCCTTAGGAGTATTTTTAAAATTTCTTTTCTAAACTCATAGACCAGAATATTGTTTTTTTTCTATCCATTTCTTTCCAAAATGTACGAGTTCATTAAAAGTGCTTTTTTTGCTGTGAACTGCTTTATCTGCATTAGCTGGTGTAGCTTCCTAGTTTTAAGTCAACCATGTAAAGTAATAACTCTTTCTTTAAAAAAAAAAAAGTAAGAAAAAAAGAAAGCAGTTCTCTTCAAAGCACAGTAAACTCATCAATGTTGATGACTATACGGGTATCAAGAAGTTCTCTATCTTCTCATAGATATTTTTTTTTTCCTAGAAAATAGACTGTCTCTGTTAAGAAGGTCAGAAAATATCCACCGTATATGTAAAAGACCCTGAAACTGTTAGTATTGAGAGCTTCTGTGAAGCTGAGTCCTCCTTCAGGGGAAGAAGGCACATTTAAAGAATAGCACTGCAAATTACAAGCAGCCTCCAGGCATGATGAGATGATTAGCGAAGTGCAGGCATGACCACAGTCAAGTGAACTCCAGTTCATAACAATGAGATTAGCAGTGATTGAAATTTGATTTTCAATTCTGCTGCTGATTATGATACTTCACCAACTTGTAGGGAGAGTTGTGTCCGGAAATAACAAGTCTTTGCTGAAAGTCTGCCAAAAGCAACCTAGCACGGTTTGCCAGGTTTTGTTTGTGGGCTTTGAATGGCTGAGATTACTAATCAGGTTCTCAGAATTGGGGATCAATTTACTTTACTTTTTATTTTATCTACTTTAGGTAACAGAATATTTTGAAAAGCACACATGAACTCTCTAGCTCTCTGATTCAAACAAAAGAACGCAACCCAATTTTCAGGAAAGGTATAAGGATGAGCTCTTCAAAATTACCTGCTTTACTGAGGCACGCTGGTTTCCTTATCAGGAGTCAGAAGATGTGTGCTGAATTGCTTTGACCCTCTCAAGACTCCTGCCCTGTTTATGTTAACTTTGCCACTAATTTAATTTTGCCCTCCCATGCTCATTGTCATGCAATTCCAACACCCAAATTCTTTTGTAGCACTTCGGTGGTTTCTGATTGGCAAGAAGCCTTTACCAGACCAAAATCATGCATTTTTAGTGCTGATTAGTTATATAAGCTCAAGTATTTATACACTCACAACATCACTTTAATGAATTTAAGTAAGCTTATCGAAAAGGAAAAAACTGGCTCTTTCTCAGCATTTTGTATATTTCTTGTTACTTATTACTTATTTCTTAATAGTTTGCACCAACTTTAAAAGCTGCAGGTATTGACGTGTTTCTGGTAGTACTGATGATTTGCCAGTAGATGGCAAGCTTTACTGCAAAGAATTTTACCGCCAAAGATTTCATCTGCATCAAACGGATTTAACCATGGGGTAAAATATTTGGCACTAATTCCTTTCGTAATTAGATTAATGTATCAATGTTTATAAAGAGACTGATAATTACCTCAAGTGTCAGTCAGTGTAAATCCAAAGTGATCAGCATTTTGTTTCCATTTTCCTAATGTTACATACAAATTTTAAGACTCTCTGTCAGAACAAGTCAGTGCCAAAGTGATCTTAATTGCTTAAGAATGAAAACGACTCCTCTGTACATCTAAGCTAGAACATGAAGCCTTTCCAGGTTATCCCTCTGCAGCCTTACCAAATATCAAGCCCCCTAAACCACTGACATATTTCTGCCCACTTTCTGCAAATGTAATAGAGAATATTCTTCAACCATGAGCTCAGACAGAGCCAGCCTTTGCATCAGACACCACCATATTCTGCCACACCAGAGTTCAGCTTCCACATGCTATGATCTTCTTCCTCTCTCATTTCCACATAGCTCTCGATAGCTCAATAGGTTCCCAAATCCATCCTTCCTCATCACTCCAGAGCAGCAGGGAAACTGAGTTTCCATGGGGCAGGAAAGGAGGTAGTGTAAATAATTCATCTCAAATAAGTGGAAAATGGTGTTCTAACTAGCAATCCAGGATCCAAGGATTTTCTGAAGCACTCACATAATTTAGGAACATGACTTTTCTCAAAAAATCATGGGAACGTCCTGGTGAACTACATACCATTTGATAACCACAGTATGATAACTGCATACCCTTTGATGATCACCTTTTTGAGATGCAGTTTTGCTGCTGGCTTAAAACTACTGTATAGCACCCCTAACAAAAACTCTTGATCCTAGCCTTTAACTCACAAGTAAGCTAAAACTCAACAGTAATTACATCGCTGCTAAGAACTTCAGAGCTCGTGTTCCTCAAGAACTGTGCAAATAATAAAAAAACATGGCACAGTGCATTAGAATGAAGATAAAACAAGCAAAAACTTTATTGCTTTGCTGTAAACTTGTAGTACAAAACAGACAAAAGCATCCTGTAGGGAGTATTGGATTTACTGAATTGTCTGTTGGCAATTTTTGCGTAAGAAATTTGATTTATAAAAGCCAGAGGAGTTGAAATTAAGATACTAGTTTAAAAAGTCCAGGAAAGGTTTTCCATTTTCATGTTTTTCCCATTGTGGTGTCACCTTGGAAACAAATGGGTTGCCTTCACTACAGACTGTGCTTTTAGGGCTTTCCTTCCTCTTCTCTCATTTTCCATCTGCTATTACTGCCTCAGAGAGCTATGAAGCTTTTTAAGCAGTGCTCAAAGCTAGTATGTTGGTATCAGAACTGCAGGCTGGCAAACGCTTCAGTTTCTCTCACGCACAGTTATTACAGCAAATGGAGTTGTTGTATGCAAATTATCTCTGGAAAAGCAGTAATAATTAACCAAATTGCTTCTCATGTCACAGTGGTCCTACTTAAGCACTTGAATGATTGACCTCACCTCTTGTAGTTTACACAGTACAACAGTTAGATAACATTACAGCTTAATCAGAATTACTTTCTTCAAATTTGCAATGTTTCTTCAAACAAGCACTTTTAATGAATTTTAATTAGGTAGACAGACTGAAGGGAAAGCTCTTTAAAGTTGTGCAATCCCAAGAAAAATGTTGGATGCAAAAGTTCCTAAGGAATGAAGTTTTGCTCATTTTAACTGTAATTAATAGATTGCAGTAAGCTCTGTATTATCCAGGCCGAAGAAAATAAATGAAACACATAGGTAATATACAAAATAATGTAAACTGGGACATCAGAACATACACGAGAGTGTATTTAGGAGAAAGGTCCGGGATACTGCTGACTGTGGAGCAAGTCAGTACACTATGGCCAATGTCTTGAATTTTGCATTCAGTGAGAGCTATGAGCTGAAGGAAGTACAACTGACACCACATTAGGACGAAATATCTGCTCCCAGTGCAAAACTGAGTGTTAACAGGCTTGGGGACAATCATTTTAAAGGCAGGCTAAATCAGAAGTGCTATTTTTGTCTTGTTTTCCTTCAAAGAACAGGAGGTAAAGCTCCAGTTCTCCTCGTGCTAATCGAGGTTTAGCTTGCTTTCTTAATCAGGTCTATCTTAGCCTGCATTAAATAAAGATAATCTCTAGGAAGAAAAGACCATACCTTTTCTAGATATTGCTCCTCTGCATCTCTGGTACATATGAGCTAAAACATTTCTCAGGTTTTACGTATATGTGCAACACCCCAAAAGAAACAATCAAGAAACTATTTCTATGTAATCATTAAGACCACTGATTGTTTTAAATCATGACGTCACACTTATTGTCAATGTTACTACATAAATCTCTATTCCACTTGTTCAGACAAGTATTAATTAGGTATTTGAATCAGTAAATGTACTTACTTATGAGCACCAGGTTCATTCAGATTGGTACTTTTTATTCTCAGAGGCACTGCTGCTCCTGTGTACACCTCAAGTCAGAAGGCACAACAATGAAGTATAGATAACTTTTCCAACCTCCCCATTTATTATCATAGTGTTATATCTATGTAAATTGTCTTTCCTAAGCTGGTAAAGCCTTCTCAGGCTTTTTTCCTTCACCTTCCCTTCCTGGGAAAAAAAAAACTGGATTAAATTATATTACATACTAAAATACACATAATGAAAATGCATCCTCCTCAGTCAGTTTGTATTCTCTGACAATCCCCATTGGTTGGTTGTTATCCTCAGGTGACCAGCCCTAGTCTTTCCACTTTCCCAGCCAGCCAGAGATCTGTCCCAGGACTTTATGATCAGCATTGGTCTAGTCCCAGTTATTGATAAGCATCTCTACACGCTGCTTCTCTTTCAGTGCCCCATCTCCTTCTCTATTGCGTCCACCCTCCTGAATCTCAGTTCCAAGAACCAGGAAAAAATTTGAGACTGGTGGTAGAGGGTCTGAATTTCTCCAAGAAGTTCAGCTCATCCACAACATGCTCTTTCAGAAAACATACACTGTTCTCCCATTCATTTTCAAGTAACTGCTGTAGAACGCATGCACCCTTCGTGTCTCCAAACATGGCTTCAGAATAAAAGTATAAACTGAAAGATGAAAACAGAATGTTTACAGCACTCTCATAGAGATCATTTAATGCAACTTTCATGCTCCAGTCCACTGGTCTTTCCCTTCTGAATCACCACCTTCTCTCCAAAAGGAACATTCAGCTTTATTTCATAGATTCTTGGCCAAGATATGACTGCTTTTTTTCTCCTTCTGTGACACAATATTTTTTTCTCCTCTAGCAATATGCAAAATATTTTTTTACAGTGTTACCCTCATATTTTGAGGAATGTCAACATTGTAATCATGTTAGAAGTCTGATGGTATTCAGATGTTCACTATACAGTAGAGGATTTCTTGTAACATGGTGCAAATCAGTTGGATAGAGCTCTTCTTATTATACTCCAGATCAGATTTTCCAATTTGGTCAGTAAGAATCAAAATACTATACATGCACTTGGCTTTTTAGGTTGGTATTTATGTGGTCCCTGTCTTCTAGGTCGTTTATGTCAGTAAATAACTACTTGCCTTTCTTCTCTCCATTAATCACTGCCTATGAGATTTGATCTGTCATTGTTTCATTTTACTAGCACAGTATTTGGAGGCAGGATTTGTTCCACTTGCCTCTCCTCAGCATTCAAAAGCTTGACCTTTAGACCAAGTTAGACGGCTAGAGCAAACACCCCATTTGCAGTCACCCCTTTGGGTCTTACTATCTCCGCAGCCTTGAGTTAGTTTATATGCGAGTAACAAAATTCCCAAATGCCGCGGGATGTGTGTTGATGATTAACACCGTTTCCACTGACCCATACAAAAACAATGGCAAGTCATGACAGAAGAAACGTGATATTATGAGATTAATTTAGTGATCAACAGAACCCCATTGCACTCTTCACCTGTGTCCGTGTTGCACATGGGAGACCTGCTTATAGCACAGATAGGAATACACAAACTTCAGCCTAGCTCACTTGACATTGTTGGCAGCAAAGCTGTAATTGCAGAGGATTCAGCCAGGTGAACACACCTACCTCAGGCACTCAGTATTTAGCATCTTGCTGCTATTGCTTAGTATGCCTATCACTGAATTTAAGGCAGCCAGTATATACGTGCATTGCGTATGCCATGATTATCCGAATATGGCCATTTATTTTGTGATGGAGACAATCAGTCATGATTTTAAAAATATACACAGTTTCATGGCAAAATTCATGTTTTCTTTTACTAGAAAGAACATCCTTCACTACTTTCACTGCTTTAACTCTATCAGTGTTTCTCAGTTGTGGGCTATGAACAATGCTGGTAACAGCTCGCTCCTCCTTGATTGGGAACTGGGAAGTAGCTATTGTTATTGTCAGCCTGTCTTTACAGCAGCAAGGCAACTCCAAGTGGCCTTTAATTACTGCCAGGAGCTGAGTTCCTAGAGGGTAAGGAAAACGTTTACACCGTATTCACAGTGTCCTTACAGCCTCAGAGGCTGGAAGGATCTCCGAGGGCTATTTTGAATCTCAGGTGTTTGGGAGATTCTTTGTGGTGGAAATGCTGTACAGCTGTCAATTACTATTTACCATCAGGAAATCAAAATCAAAGTGCATGATGGTTTGAACACCTTACTTGGGCTATAACTGCACCTGAGTCATTTAGCTTTGTTGAACTCTAATACAAAAAGCTTCCACCACAAAAGAATACAAAGTTGTATTGAGCTGAAAAGAGGTGGTTCAATTCCTTTTTCTCATTAAAAAAATAGATTTGTCTTAAATACACCTAAATGCATTCCATATTGTTGGATATCTGTTGACAACCACCAATATTGTTGCAAGTGCACTGTTAATATAGCTAAGCAGTCCTCACACTCCAGGCTATGGTTGTCAGAAGAGACAAGAACAGGAAATTACAACCTACTTATATTTTCATAATTCTTTTCACTTTATATTTATTAGTCTACTAATATGTGTCACAAGGTTACCAGTCCTGTTTTTTTCTCAACTGCCAACAATTGGAGGTGTTGGTTTTGAAGCACAGTTGTGTTAAGAGTTGCGCTTCTTTCGCTCTTGGTTACATCCAGTGATGTGGAAGTCCTCAGGATTTATTTTTTTCCTTTCTAGAGTCACTTTGCACGAGGAATGATTCCAGGTGCCTGTCAAACTCTTGCCAAAAGAACTCTACATGCGTTGCTGGTTGTAAAGGCGATATTTGCTGTTGTGTGGACGCATCAGTGGACAGCGTGGAGGAGCTCTGTAATAAAACTGCTGATCCCTGCTCCTCAAGCCCTTGTCTTCAAAATGCTACCTGTTTAAGCTCTGCTGGAAACCTCAGCTTTACTTGCGAGTGCCCTGCTGGGTATAATGGGCCTAACTGTGAAATAGCTGTCAGCGTGTGTGACACAAACCCGTGTGAGCATGGAGGAACCTGCCAAAGTGGCCTGGCTGGGCCCACCTGCCTTTGTAGCGCAGGATACACAGGTACACTCTGTGAAATGGATTTTGATGAATGCATTTCCGAACCATGTCACAACGGAGCGGTGTGCAGGGATGGGGTTGATGAATACTCCTGCTACTGCGTCCCAGGCTACCAAGGCAAGCACTGTGACCTGGAGGTGAATGAATGTGTGTCAGATCCGTGCCTGAATGGGGCAACATGTCTCAACCAGATAGGACAGTATAACTGCATCTGTCCACTTGGATACACAGGTAAGCACTATTAAAACAACTTTTTCTTTGCATCCTGGAGAACCATCGTAATTCATGTTCCAAGTTCAACTCCCCCACCCACACACTTATTTAGTCGTATCTGTATTACCACCTTGCCTTCAGCTCTGGCAACAGCGGCTGTTGGTGCATTATGGGTTACCTTATCACTGTGAAGGACTGAAGAAAGCTCACATTTACCAAAAACTCCAGAGCAGTTTTGTGAACACTGAGCTACACCACAGGGCTACGTTAAATTCCCTTTTAAAAGAAACATTCTGAAAATGCTTGTCCTCAGAGTGCTATACATAGTTTTTGGTCCTCAGACAAAACCTATGTTTGACAGGGTTAAAAATTAGATCTAATTAGACTTCCTTGGTTTGCTAATCACAACAAACAGTACTGTTAAACCTCAACATTTCACAATAACTTTCTCTCCTCTGACCTTCACAGAAACAAAGGACTCATTTGCAACTAGAACATTATGTAAGTTAAATAGAAAGAAAAGTATTATTGGGTTCCCAAACTGCCTGTTTTTTGCTAATCCCATTTTATGTAGCTCCATTTTTAAGGTATAGGTATGATTTTTCTCACCTGCTTCCTCTACTGGAGAGCATATAACCCTTGCGGGAGACAGCTCCCTTCAAATTACAAAGCTGGGTTCAGGGGTAGGACTGCAAGAGGTAGCACACTGCATCATTAAAAAGAGGAAAGGGGAGGCATTTTAGTGATAGATTACCAGTCAGGTAAGCACAGAGAAAAAAAAAAAAACAGGGAAAAAAGGAAAAAAAAAAAAAAAAGAGTCCTGCTGCAATAGGGGGGAAAAAATACCTATTGCTTCAAGTGATTCAAATGAATAAGAAATAAGCGATGTGGTTTACAGCTCCATCCCCAAATCCCCATGCAAAAGGGGAAGTCAGAGGTAAAAAGCAGCTTTCCCGTGTCTGACACAGCACTCGTTGGAAGCCAGCCCTCGGTTAATATCCCTCGTGAGCACAGAGAGTGTTATTTGAAGGAAGCTTGTTACCTTCCTGCCACCCTGCTGCTGCCAGCGGGTGTCTGAGCCCAGGCCAGCCAAGGAGAAAACTACACAACCAGGGGAAAGCCGAAGAGCAGAAGGAAGGAAAAACCTATTAACAACCAGCATGGTTACTCTGCAATGATCAGACTCAGCCCAGACCTCCCGTTGTATTCAGGAAACTGTATTTGTTTAACTGGCACTGTTAGTGGGGTCCAGGCCTGGATCCACAGGCCGGGAACTCGGTTTGAAAGAGACAGAACATATACCTTAGAGGCAAGGAGAGAGAAAACATAGTAAAATAGTAAAGCCCAAACAAAAAGAAACGAAGATTTAGATCAACACAAACTGCTGGAGGAAACTCGCTCTGCTGGAGTCTCTCCACTTTCATCAGGAAATTCTGCTGTTTCCCAGGCAGACGCTCTCTGCTCTCACTGAAAATCAAGCAATGGCAAGTGCTCCGCACTCAGTACAAGCAGGGTTAAGAAATGAGGAGAAAAGGAAGGAGAAGAGGTCTAAAATACAATGCAGAAGAGGCTGCAGTGTTTTGACATACAACTCCGACGCAGTTTCCAGCAGCAAAGAGACTAATCATAATAATTCTATAGGGGAGTAGCAGACTGCTCCTTCAGCAGTAAAACACCAGTTTTTAAAGGCTACTTAACAAAATGATTTATCAGAAGCATTCTTTGTTGTTGTTTTCTGCATCTTGCTGTGAGTTGTGCTAAATGCACAAGCCAGAGGGATTACTGGATGAAAGCTCTGAGGTGTCCCCGCTGGTAATAAAAACCCTCATTTACTCTGTCAGGGGATCTTGCCAACCATTATTATCCTGGCCTGACACCATGAATTACTGTGGGAAGTCATCCAGCCTCATCTCATTTCCCTAAGATGTTAAAGAAGGTTATATCTCTTGATATGTAGGTAGAGAACATACAGTAAATTTACAGCAGTAATGTTAACCAAATGCTTGAGTTACTGGCTGTGGTTGCTACTTGTTTCATGGACTATGACTGCTATTTTGTATGATTGGTATGCTGCAGCACTTCTTAAAATAGCTGAGAAATGTCACACATAATTCTTACACAAATGGAAGAGGTTAGAACGCACAAAGAGCCAAAGACTGGAAAATTTAGCATGAAATCTGCAGTTTCTATGATAATGCTCTGCATGTGTGAAATTATTTACAAGACACATGTCACACAGCTGCTAAATAACGAAGCTCAATTGGTTTGTTGAAGTTTTGCTGGCTACCTTAATCAAATGCATTTTTTCCTCCATTGCACTAATTGCACTTGCTTTTAATTCACCCCAACAGAGCATGGTGTAAGAGCCTGTTATTACCCACAGCTAGGTATGTTAATTACCTCGCTAGACACAGCTGAAGCCAGTCCTCCATTGCCAGTGAACTTTTTAGCGTGATCAGGGGTGCATGGCGGTTCCAAACCCCAGTCTTAGCCCAAGACAAGAGCAGGAGAAAGTGTTTCAGTGACAGACACGATAGGTACAATGGACTAGGTTAATCCTTGGTGCCTTACCTTTTACTATGGTGTAACCACAGCTGAACTCTGTGCAACGTGAAGAAATTATTCCTGATGGATCTTTAAGTTCTCATGCAATATTCTTATCAATAATATGTACCCATGCAAATATGTAGCATAGATGCATTGTAAGTCTTAAGCAATCAAAGGCACACAGAGGCCCTCCAGCTTCTACCATGGGATGAAGTACCTCAAGGAGAGATCTCACTTCCCAACGAGCTTGTGGCAGCATCATTGTGGATATCAATAGCAAACAGCATTGTCCATCCAACAGCAATTGCCAACACAGTGGAAAGAAAGTCTATTTCCTTCTCCAGCTTTCAAGTTTCAGACAACGCTCCCTGCCTCACGCCCCGGTTATCAGCTTGATGCTGAGACTCCAAACTGCAAGACTGCTATGTGAGAGGAGCTCTGTAGTACTGACCACATTTCAAATGGTTTTCAAAATAAAGATTAGCAGAGGGCACAAACATCCAGAGAGTGCTTGTCACAGTTCGTAAGTGCCCGGCACGAAAACACTTGATTGGATTTAGCCCCACTGCCCTCTGAGTGTGCCTGGTGAGTGCAGTGTTGCAAGACCCATAACAGCTTAGGTCTGTGCGTGCACGCAGGTAACTGCTGGTTCATATAGACCTGTGCACAAAAAGGACAAGCCTTGCCCCAAGAAACTGAACTCTTCCTTCCCTCTGCCTGATTTTTTTATGAGCTCTCTCCCTGCCATTTCAAAGCTGATGCCTGGAAAATAGCTATCTGTCACTCTCTCGCCCAGATAATGACATTTAAGATTACTATGTACAGACTGAGGAATTTGGGGACAGTCCTCTGTACCTGCTGTGCCCGAGCACAGCACTACAGTGTGGGAGAGCAGGAGTGACCTGGATACCAATTTCCAGACATACTAAGAGAACGCAGGTCCACCTGGAACTACACTGAGCCTGCAAAACTCTAGCATCTTTGACCAAAAGGTGACTTTACAATATATCTGTAGGCAGGCAAGTCTGAAAATGTTGGCTGTATCTCTTTCATCCTTGCCTGCGTTACTTTTTATTGACTGGGGCTGTACAAAGCAGTGCACAGTAGCACTTGTTTGAAAAGCAAGCAGTATAAGAAATAATCTTAGTTCTTCAAAGACACTGCAAAAGTTATAAATATCATTTATATCCACCTTCTCGGTCTCTCAATTCAAACCACTTGTGTGGTTTGGTGTCTGTTGACACTCTGCCCGGTCTAGGACAGGACACCTTTGCTCTTGATGCTGTAGCCCCGTGCAATAACTGTGGCAGGGCTCGTTGGTGCTTTTGTTTTTTTCCCCCTCCTTTCTGGCATATGATATTTGGCATACAGCATATTTATGACAGAATGTTAGACTGAGGTGCAAATGCAGATCTAATCTTTTCATCTCTCCTCTTCACATATAAGAAAGCCTGACAGCAGATTCAGGAGAGGCTAGGAAGGAATTCCCCCCGTTTGCGTGGCATATCGCATCGGCTGGATGCATTGTACAAAGAGAAGTTTTCTTTTGAGGCAACATTGCCGAAGGCAGGTTACTGGGCTTGATAGATTAAAGACATGAACCAAAACAACGACGCTATGTTCTCATGTTAATCGTCAGGCTGTTTTCAGGCCTGTAGTTTTAAATTTGGCTGAACTGTTGAACAGGGCTTGTTTTGTCACATGATTTTTAGTGTTCGCAGTAAGCTGTTAACAAGCTCTGGCAGATTTACGGTCACTAGACATACTTCTGCAAACACATTGTTTACAATTACAGCGAATTCACAGGGCAATGACCACAGAGGGATTGCTCACTATATCTGGATGTAATGTACATTACCATAAAGCCATAAGAGAGTGTTCCTGTGCTCGGGTCTCGTGGCAGGCTCCCGCTGAAAGTAGTGGCTAGCTGACCAGTCAACCTTAAACTGGAGGCACGGGACCGGTGACTTCACCCACCCAGTGTTCTATACGTGGTCTCAAGGAACTATAAAAATATATTCGTGAAAATTACAGCAGTAATATTTCTTAACTGCTGGAATGAACTTGGACTTTAATGCTTAAATGCAATGAAAAATAGTTATGAGTTAACCTCCTCAAATTCTGTTTGGGTATTTTAATATATTTCCAGGTATTTATCCATAATACGGATTTTTAAAAATTATTTTATGTTTTAAACAAAGACGCTACATTCAAAAGAGTCAAGATAAATTAATAATCAAGTAATAGTGCTAGATATTAGCAATCTCAGTGTTTTGAGAAAGATGTTCTGAGTTAGAATGTAAAAATTTCACAGCAGGACACAGCATAAAGAAAGAATTAGAAGTGAGCTCCTAAATAAATTGCTGAGAAGATACCCATCATCAAAATGTGCCTGTTCCCATCTTTTGAAAGCCTGCCCCATCTTCTTGTACGGAAAACTTTCCTTCTCCAAAAAAATGGAGCCCATTCTCAGGGCTGCAGATTCTCTTCAAAGTAGGAAATTCCCCTGAAAACTATTTACAATACTGCTGCTACTTTGGTAAGCCAAATAAAAGATAGGGAAGCCCACTTAAGAGTAGTTTCTTCATTATAATTTGCCATTTTGCATCTGTTTTGTGGCTGGTACTGTAGCTGTTAAAACAAATTGACTTGGCAGGTGAAGGTTATTTAAAAAAAAGCATATTGCTCTGTTACTCAAAATACTAAATAAGTGCATAAGCATACAAAACCCTGAAATAAAGCAGGACCTGCTTTGATTATTTATGAAATTAATTATGAAATTATGAAATGTTCTTAGTGTTTCCTGGATTGTGATAGAGATTAGGAGTGTATATTTAACCTGCCAACTATCATAAATAGCTGCAAACTAATATTAGAATTGATTTAGTTCCATCAATTATCTCTGAAGAGCAGCTCCAAGATTCTGACCTGTTGCAAACACGGCATCACAGACTGATTTATTTACACATGACTAAATCTTAAAAAAAATTAACAAATAAAACACAGCTGAACAGACAGCTTCCAAATGAAGCTGCAATTAAACATGCAGCTTTAAATGGACTCTTCTGAGGTCATTGAATTACTACTCACTTCTGTACTATACAAATAGGATAGTAGCATGGGTTGAATAATCTGCCAAAATTAGTTCATTCTGGTTTGATGTTCAAGCTAACATAAAAAAAATTGTTATTCTGCCTGTTCCTGTGAATAACAGCTGGTCTGTTATTTTACAAATTCTCCAAAGCCTTGAAAAAAATAGTCTAGCAATGCACATTGAGGAGGAAATTCCTTTTGAAATTAGGCAATTGCTTAAAAAAAAAAAAAGATTATATGACTGTTGTACTGAAAACAGTCTTTGCTCAGATCTCCAAAACTAACTGTCTCCTAAGTTTGGGGTTTGCTTGTTTTCTTTGCTTTGGAAGGTACAAACTGTGAGCTGGAAATCGATGAGTGCTTGTCACAGCCGTGCCTGAATGGCGCAACCTGCCGCGATTCCCTGGGGAGCTTCGCCTGCTCCTGCGCCCCCGGCTTCCTCGGGGATCTCTGTGAAACCAACATCGATGAGTGCGTCAGCCAGCCGTGTCTCAACAGGGGACAGTGCATGGACCATGCCAATGGGTACGTCTTCTGCAGCCGGGCAATGGTAGTGTGAGGTGCTATTAGCTCCTCTGTTTGCAGACAGGAATGCTATGAGAGCCCGCTCTGCCAGGTAGCTGATTTCATTTCAGACTGTGGATTTCACTCCTTGATGCTGTGCTGATTTCAGTTTAAATTTGAAAAGGATTACAGAATGCAAGTCTGATGTCCGAGCCAATAGGACAACAAAATATTTAGGGCAAAGAGTGACAAAGTAGTACATTTTTCACATCTGTACTTTAAATATTTACACGTTATTTGTCTGTCCCTGAGGATTATCATTTAGACATGAATTCTGTTTCTAACACTCATCAAAATTTAGTTTCCAAGAGAGTTGTGAGCGCGTATAAAATGGAATTTGCCAACTGCAGCTACCCACACCGACAGACAGAAGTATTAGAATAAGGGAGGCAGAGGAAAACTGTAATAATGGTAACCACGGTAATAGATATCATTAGGAAATGTGTCAGGAACTTTACAGGCATACAGGACAACAGCTCCTTAGTCAAAATAATCTGCAGTCCATGGACAAAGAAAAAAAATGAAGAGAATACAAGGCAACAGAAAAGTGAGCTTCTGCACCTACTGTTAATAGCCCCGCACAGAGGTCCTAGTGCAGCCCAGGCAGCCAGAGCTCTGGCATTCATTCACTGATACTGGCTTTGCATACTCAGCTGGAGATTCCCAAACTGAAAATAAGTGTATAAGCTCAGTTTGAAAGTTCATAAGTGTATTCATGCAGGCACTCCTCTCACCAGCAGAAGGTTTGTCCTCTATTGTGCATTTTCCAATTTTTAGAAAGCAGTTTTGAAGATTTTAGTGCCCCAAAAAAATCAGTCCCAAAGTCATGCCAGCAAAAAGCCTGCTTGCCTTGAATGAGAGGGGGAGAGAGATCATCTTCTGGGAATGAGCTTTTGCACAGTGTGGAGACATGGCACCAACCTCGTGGAGCTCCTTTTCAGCAGGGCCAAGTGACTCTGAACAGGACAAAGCAATTTACTATTTTCCAGCGTAGCTAAAGCACGGCAGCAGGGCGAGGGAGGTCACCTCGCACCTGACGACTTCGCAGCAGAGACACCTAGAAACCTGCAAGCCTTTTGAGGATACACGCGAGAGGTGAGCAACCGGGATGCTCATTCAGGCCAGACTTAATCCTACTCATTTTTCTCCTAGCTTTTAAAGCTGAGGTACATGTAAGAGCAATTTTAATTGGCTTGTAATACCGCAGGATATCTGGAGAATGATTGGGCCTTTTTCCACATTTGTTACATGATGAAAAGAGTCAGACAACAAAGCAATTCAAAACAGAAGGGTGTCTAGTAATTTCCTTCCTTTTGTGTATTTTTCTGGGTTAAATGAAGAACTGTAGTCTTTAAACAGTAGTTTTTCTTCTCTGACTAATGCCACAGTACAGCTGAGGCTTTTGTGTGTGCCACCAGCTCTCACAGAAATGTGCAAGGCAACAGATTCAGCATTTAAAGCCGTAAATACAAACACCGAACAAAACTCTCTCTCAAGTTTCAGACTGATCCTTCCAGTGAGGTTTCATGAATGCAACAAAGTAGAACCTGGTCTTTTAAAAAAAAAAACCAGTTGCACATTATTGCACATTTCTTATTTAAATCCAACAGTTTACAGAGGTGCTTTAATTGGACCGACAAAACCTGTTGTGTGCAGGCACAGAGGACGCCTCTGCGTGCTCCAAGCCTTTTTTCCATAGGAAATATTCCCAGGACCTTCAATGCTCTTTTGATTGCATAGGAAAGAACAGCTGCACATACTGCTTTCTGCATATTGTGAGAACATCAAACAAGAAGCCCAAAAAATACGTTAGGTAGAGTGTCTAAGAGTATGACTCTTAAAAGAAAAAGGCATCTGCCTGCGCAGTCACAGCCTGCCCACAAGCGGGGCACCCTCCAGAGTCCCTGAAGGTCGACAGCAATGTCAAACACTTAAAGATACCTGAGAAAAAAGGCACACAGGTGGGGCTTCACATTAAGCAGAGAGTTGTGAATATTCCTCACTGCTCCATAATTCTGGACTGAAGGAAAAAAGAAGCATGGGCTAAGGCAGAAAAGAGTCTTCCACCACAAAGCTGAACAGCACCAAACTGAAGGCACATGGAGGAAATGTGTGAAAAATACAGCAGAAGAAAGACTTCTGTTTTGAGACATACCTTGGAATGAAAATTATTTTTCTGATTCACATCTTCCTCATTACTTTTTATATTCCAAATTCAAATGCCACCTGGTCTAAGTCATCTCTGATTTTGATTTAAGTATAATCCATACACTAGTAATAAACTGGCCTGCCAGAAGTTTCTGCTTATGTACGCTTAAATAATGTAGTAAAAAGTTTACGCTTTTTGGTCTGTTAGACTACAGGAGCCAGTTGTTCTCTGATGTTCCTTTAGGTTCAAAAATTCCACTTTCTGTGCATGTATTTACTCTAAGACTTAGATATTAAGCACAGAAATTATCAAATAAGTATACTTATCTTGTTCAGCAAGGTTCCCAGTGATTTTAGTCACACAAAAGCCACTGTATCATTTTAGTGTAAAATAAAACAATATAAGAATAAATTTTTGTTTCTGATAATTATTATTAGACAAAGATCATCCAAGCATACACATTTAACACAGTTATCTTGCAAAGGCCTGCCTTTTCTTATGACATGTAAAAGGTGACCTTATGCCTTATGATCTAAGCCTGGGAGTTACCTATTTTATAATAATTTTCTCACCTGAAAAAAGAACACAAGCAAAACCCCCAGACATTAATGATTACCTGCACATTGTTCTTTTATATATACTAGTTTGTTTACTTCTAAACCCATAATAGTAACATTGATATCAAAAGGAAGCTTGTATTACTGTTAATATTGGAACCATGCAAGCAATTGACATTTTTTTCCTAACCTAACAATAAAATACTGGTTTTCATCAAAGAGAAAATATCATTTAGTTGAGGAAAAGAAATTGCCTTATGTTTTTTGCCAATTCAATTTCTACCAGTCCAAGAGAAAGGGATACTAACACACTTACTGCCTCCCACCTTTTCCTTTTGTGACTGATTTTAAGCCTACACAAATTGCATTGGAAATGCCAGAAACTGTTTTCCCTCAAAATTAAAAAAAGGAAAAAAAATAATCAATAATTCTTAGAAGAAATTATCTGCCAAAACCAATTTGAATTCACAAGCAGGCTTTTTCCCCCAGACAAAACCACATATTTCAGGAAAAAGCTCATTGTCGGTTCCCAGTTTCTGCAGTTTCTCCTAGAGCACCAGATGGTGGTCTTGAGCCTGCACTCAACTGTGCAAGCTGCTAGCCAAGGCTGCACAAGAAGCCTGCACGGGTTTGGGAACGAAGCCCAGGTCTCTTGACTTCCAGCTAGAGTGAACATTGCATTCTGTGTTGCAGGTACAGCTGCAACTGTACTGGTACTGGATTTATGGGCATACACTGCGAGACCCTAACGCCCTTATGCTGGTCACAACCATGCTACAATAACGGCACTTGCGAGGACAACGCTGACAATTACACATGCCACTGCTGGCCAGGTAAGCTCTCAGTTCTCCTATAAACACTCTTTCCTTGTGTAGTAGAGATGTCCTCATTTGTTTGCTGATACAATAAAAGGTTGAAGCTACATGACCTTAAAAATACTCTATGGGCTTATGTTCAGATGGGCTTCACTTATCGTGAGTCAGAGCCCTATAGGTAAGTTGCTCTCCTTCAAGCTAAGGATTGATCTCCCTGCACCACAGAAGCGGGCAAAAAAACAAAAGTACCAGTATTGTGGAGTCAAGACAGGAGATAAGCCAAAGTTGGGGGTCCATCTCCCAGTTGCTTAATCCTTCAACCCATACGATACATGAATCACTGCTGTGGCCGACCCGTTTTTAGTCTTCATTAACAGGACCTTTAAACCATTCCACAAACTTACTTTTCAATGCAAAATGTCTGTTTGTGAATAAAATTAAGCTGTCATGTTGGAAAATTGGTCTCCTTCATATCACCAGTGCAAATTCTTCTGCAGTGTAGTGTGAAACACGCTGGGCTGTGTTCTCCCCTACCAGCGACACTTGCATATCCAGCCATTTGCGAAAAGGCTCCCACACCCGCAGTGGGGACACAAACCCTGCGCTTCTGAGAGACTCTGTGAAGCTCTCAGCATGCCGACCATGTACAAGAAGTCTCTCTCGAAAGTTTAACGTTTGTGCTCTTACTGAGGATGCAGGAGCATGGTGCAGTGTGAGGAGTAAATGCCACGTTGGACTACATGGTTCTTGATACATTAGAAATGGAAAAATTGGGCAGAACCCTTAGCATTTTCCAGAAATTGGGGAGCTTTGTGGCATTTTAAACTCCAGATAAAGCACTTTACAAACAACAAAACAATTTATACTCCCTGCCCTCCTCTGTCACGGGGAGGTGATGCAAAAGACACAGCCTGAGAGCGTATGTACACCACAGTGCAGCACCTTGTTACCCGCAGAGAACTCCACCTTACTTCCTAAACAGTCCCAAAGCCTGTAGAGCACGGCAAAGCTCAGCTAGCTGAGCAACGTCCTGCTGCAGAACCCTGACAGAAAGCTGCAGGGAAACCTTCAGACCTTCAAGAAGCAGAGGAAATCTTTTAGCACACGACGGAGTCCGAAACCAAGTGCACCTAGAATTCGTAATAATATTTTCAGCTCTGGAATGAGCGAGTAGCACACCAATTACACGCCTTCTCCTCACGGCTCTCCGCAGGCTATGCGGGTTCCCGCTGCGAGGAGGACATCGGGGAGTGCAGCAGCAGCCCCTGCCTCTCTGGGGGTGACTGCGTGGAGCGATCCTGGGCCAGCCGCTATGGGAGCGTGCCAGGCCTGCCACCGACCTTCAGCTACGACAAGGCCGAGGGCTATATCTGTAGCTGCAAGCCAGGCTTTACCGGTAAGGATCCTTTGGTGAAAGCTTAGGAAATGATGCACTGCAATATCCCGTTGTTTAGGCCTGGCTGTAAATAAAACTTTAAAATGTCATGTGTTTTAAGGTGCCATAGTGCAAAGGGTCCCTCTGGTGGTCACCATACACACATTGTATGGAATAAAGGGGGTTGGCTGCATAAGTTGTGGAGGTAGGAAAAGAGCAGCAGGTTCCGAGCACAGCCCCTGAGGCAGCCCAGAGAGACCCGGTCACTTCCACCATCTTGGCTGCAAAGGTCCATCACTCATAACCCCCTTTGCTTGAATTATGCCGTAAACTTCAGTGAACCGGTGTTCTATCACGAGTTTGAATTTCACTGTGCACAGGTATTATATCACATGAACGAAAACAATGAATAATAAATAAGAGAGTATTTTCATAAAACAACCATGAAGCAAAACTCTCAAGCTTTCTGTGTTTCTGTCCCCATGTAATTCCGTATAGCAGCACTGGGGACTGGCAGGAACACTTCTCATCGGAGCACAAGGCAACATTTTGTATAAATTTGGCAATGATGTAGTGCGTTGTGATATTCTATAGCGTGAATGAAAAATGATTTGAAGTTGTGTGCATAGCTGTGTTCTTAAGGGAAAAAAAACCTATTGAAGTTACAGGTACCCATAATCCTAAGAAAGAAGATGTGTTGAGATTTGCATGTAACACAACCTACGCTATTTAGCACAGCCACAAACAAGTTGGGTTTGGATTGTACACTTCTGGGTTCACAGTATTTTTCTGTCACTCCATTCCCTTTTTCCATCTGAAGGAAAAAAACACGTATAGATAGATTAATTTAACCAGTCTTCAGTTTCTCATTTCACTCATCTACTGAGAGGCTTACAAACATTCCTGTGTCCCCCAGTGGGTTGCATGACTGACATCTCCAACATAGAAGATACAAAAGGGTACCAAAAGCACAGATACCACTCTGAATTCCCATTTTATTTCTCTTTAAAGTGGCATTGAGACCTGCTTGCTTTTGTTCCATCCCTTCCCCTTAACCGTCCTTCCCTATCCTGTCACTAAGTGTTGCTGTTGTACTTTTGTTTTGTCTAAGAGAGTATAATCTGAGGGCTCTACTAAAGCTTGCAATATCCCCCAGGCTGTCCTAAGCACCCTTACCTCCTCACACACCCCTTCTTTCTCTTCCTTCCAGTGATATCCAACTCTCAGGTTGCTTTTCCTCCCCTCTTGCCCTGATTTAAAAACTCCTGTGCTTTGTTAGGCAACCCAGAAGGTGTTTCCTTGTTTAATTATCATCCTTTATTGTCCCACTTTCATATCAATTGCCTTCACCTGGCTTGTTTGCCCAGTTTGGGTTGTGATTCTGCTGGTTTCATTTGCATGGACTCTTTTACTCCCCAGGGAGTCAGTGGACCCATGTAGACAGGCTCCAACTGGTCTGGAAAAAGAGTGTCAGAATCTATTTAAATATATCAATCTTAAACAACATTTTTCTTTTTTCAATAAGTAAGCTCCTAAATCACAATGCAGGACTCTCCAAAGCAAGACTGAGAAAAGTCTTGGAAACTCTGAAATTTCTGCTACTTTATATGCAAATAACATTACATTTTTTAAAACCTTATGTAAGTTTAGTTACCCGTGTATCTGTTGGACGCTATGTATAACTTTCATTAGAAAAAAACCAAAATAGTTATTCTTACCAAACAGTGTGTCCAGACAGCTGGAGGCAGGAAGAACGTAATCTTTAACAGGGATGGCTGTAAAAGCTGCATGTGAAATGTCATTTCGTAACATGCTGCAAAGTAACGGCAAAACAAGGTTAGTCTTGCTGCTCTTGTCACCTCCTCTCCTGCCTCTGTTTTTCAGCAGGGCCTAAATTTTAAACTCTTTACTTGCTAGCCTGTGTGAGATACAATCTAGTCAAGCAATGTACGTGTTTGTACAGAAGACAGGAGGATCGCTCTAGGTGGCACTTAGCATCCTGGGCTCCCGGGCTTTGTTCTAGCAGCCCTTAGTACAACGCAGCCAATGTCCCCCGTCCTCCCAGTAACACTGCACATTTCTCTCCAGCCCTTCTCCATCCTTCAGGTAATTTGGAAATGGAAAATGCTCAAAATGAGCCTCAACCTCCTTGTATGTCGGAAGTGTTGACAAAAGCCTATAACGTGGAACGGAAACATTCACTTCTGATGGTAACAAGTAATTTCTCCATTTACAGCCAAATTAATAATAAATAAATCATATGTTTTAACGGGAATTAAGGAAGATTTAGGATTAGAGTTGACAGCAGTAGTATGATTCAAGGTAGCAGATCAATCCCTGATCAGGATCACTGGGCGCTTATCTAGTGTATATGAACTAACAGTCAGCTGGGAAAAAGGTCACATCCTTTCTTCTGAGTATCAGTACATCTCATTGACAGCCAAAGTCCTACATTTCTGCAGCTGTAGGTCAGTAATTCTTCCAGCCTTAACACCTGAATAGTTGTATATGCTTTAGGTATAAAGCCTCAGATTCCTATTGAAACAGGACAAAGATTTTCTTTAATTAATCACATTAACTACATTCAGTATTTTATTATGCCTCTTTCCTCAGTAAAGCACTTGCAGAACATTATAATCATACTTCACTGTTCAGGGTAATATGAAGAAATAATAATCCACATACCCTGCATTGCAGGGGCCTGATCCAAAAGCCACTGAAATCAATGGAAAGATGTCATTAAATTGAGGACAGTTGACAATTTTGTAACAAGCATAAAGTGACATCTTTGAACGCACTGGATAAGATTGCAAAAAAATTACTGCAATCCAACTGAAAAGCTGAGAGTATCTACCTTTTGGACTACACTTTTTAGCTGCAAGGGCAGGAGATAATGGAGCCTAAACACATGCCTATGTCAGGATAAAATGTGGCCCCTCCCAGATGGGAGAAAGGAATAAATATTATCTGGCAGTATCTTATTATAGATGGTGATTGTTGATGTAACTTGAAAAATAGTCAGTAGTCCTACTAAAAGTCTTAGAAGGAACAAACCTGCAAGGAAAATTATTTATACAATTTAATTCTTAAACTTAAAAAGTAAAAAATAAAAATCCCAGACTTTAGCCCAGCTAGGAACTCTTTGAGGCCATTGAATATATGCCTTATCCTAGATCCAAGATAGAAAATTTCTGCGCAGATTCTACGAAGGCTCAAACTTCTCCATCTCCCTTTTAAATCAAAGGGTTCAGGGATACTCAGATTTCAAGAGGTCTCACTGTTTCTGCAGTAGCAAGCCCTAGATTTTTTTATTACCTTGGTCTCTGCCCCCCTAGCACAACAGTATTTTTAATAGATTGGTCTTTCTTTTAAAGGGCTTGTGATTTGTTGCTGCTAGCTAAAGGCAATAGTTACCCTAGCACTGTGTCCTTTCATGTCATGGATATATTGTATTGCTCTAGCACTGCATATTTTTTAAAAAGACTGTTATTTGAAAGGTTAAACTTTTCACTATCCTCATGAAAACACGTGGGAAAGGAGAAGGGCAGAGCTATGGATTTGGTAGTGACTCATTTCACCAGGTTGTAGTAAACTTAACACCATGTCAAAATTAAAGAGCCTCTGAACTTGCAAGGTTCGTCAAGTGACACGTTCCAGCCCTGATCTGAGCCCAAGGAGGCGGGAGCGTGTGAGGCTCCCAGTGCTGCCCGTGGTCCCCAGGCAGGTGGGGCAGCGCTGCCAGCAGGGATAAGACCATCCATTTTGCTTCGGCAGAATGAGTGTAGAAGGAGTAGAGCCCACTAACCCGTTTGTAGGCAGGGTGCCTGCTGCCTGCTGGCATGCAGACGAGCGCTGGCTGCTGGGGACCTTACCACTTCTGGCGTCTTGTTATCCGCTATGTGCCAGTTGTGCCACCAGCACTGCCGCTTGCTTCGGCATAATGAATTCCTAAGTGTGTTTTGGCCTTTTCGTTTATTTGCCTTGTTTTCTGTTTTTCCCTTTTAAATCTCCTTGGCCCTTTTCCCAGTCTGTTGGACTGCTGCAAGAGAAAATGATATGATCAGACTGGTGTCGTATGTGTATTGAATTCCTGGCATATGCATGGGGGAAAGTAGCTGTCTCCTGGAGCCAAAAGATGAGGCAGATAAATGGCCGGTATGGGAGAGCACTGAACACTCAACTAACTAAAGAAAACCTCAACCCAGATGCTGAACTGTGAACATCACGGGACCAGTGCTTAAAAATGGAATCATTTGGACCCTCATTCTGCACTTAAGCTGGGGTGAAGGAAACACAGAAGCCCACAGGTCTGTTACTGGCAGACGACAGGGTAGACTATGTCTCCTCTCCCCTGGCCTGTGACAGTATTATACAGGAGTAAATATTATTTATGAGTAATGGGTGGGATAGTAGGCACATTATCACCAAATTGGAAAGCTTAACATCCATACATATATTTTTTGTTTCTTTATTTTTTAAATCCCCTTCTTAACCATCAGTACAATCATCACAGAGCTACCGTCTTTCTTAGATATATAAAGCGCTGTGAGTCTTACTAAAATGAAATCAAGCAGATGAACAGCAGAGTTCTCATCTTGTCTCCAAACTCCAAATTTTATTTTTTCCTTTAATTCCTCGTCTGTCATTCAGCTGTTCACACCACGGTAGTCAATCATTCCACCATTACACCAGGTTAATTCCCTTTATTTCATAGCGAGCCATCAAGTTTAAAAGCTTATTTTCTCTTGATTCTGAGTCCTTAGAAGAAGACAAGACTGTTCAAGGAAGGAATGACGATAAAAAAGGAAGAGACACAGAGAGAAAAGACAATTTTTAAATTAAGAAGGTGGCAAGGGTGCCTCTCATCTTTTCAGTGGGACTCAGGCTTCTCCTGCAGGCAAGACGAGCACTCAAGTTCAAAATTAACAGGTCTGGAGGTTCTGTTAGCTAATTATTATTCCTGTACAAGCAAAGGTTCAAGAAGTAAAATGCTGCTACTATCAAGCACCCATTCAAGGTTAGCTGGTTGAAGGAGACCTTCCAAATACGAGTACTACGCATGTGAAACACTGAAAAACAGAATTAGGGCTTGATGTATTTATAGGCTTCGTACCACTCTAGAACCACAGAGAGGCTGTAACAGGGATGCAAACATACATCCTTTCCACCTAAATTCAATTCACAATCAGTACAGGATCCCTTTTACGCTGTTAGACTGCTGCGAAAGGTTCCCTTACAAAATTGACTTTGTGATGGTGGGCAGTTGTACAGCAACAGGTGAAAAAGTGTTGCTATTTTCTGAGCATGGGAAAGAAGTGACTGCATTCCTAGAGATATTTCTGCAGTGTTGCCTTATCTCCGTTCCAGACTCTGTGATCTCCAAAAGCACAGGGAGGAGGACCTTCTCTCATGGCTCCCAGCCAGTCTCTAGCAGCTTCAGCATTACAAGACCAGTGCAGGCAAGGGCTCTACCAACACAGGATGCCCTCAGGGCCTGGCAGGCACTTTCTGCCTGTAAAAACCCTACACAAAAAAATAGTCAATTAGGACTACTTTTTCCATCTCTACGAAAGGCTCTGATCTTGAAAGAACATTTGGACAGGCTTTTAACGATTCTATCCTCTACTAGTATTTAACATTTCTTCAATCGGTAGCATCCTGGTAAGGAGTTGTTCACACTGTCATCAGAATTGGCTCCTTCTCGGTTCCCCCTCCTCCTCTACTTTTGTCATGAAGCTCTTCCTTCTCTTTTTTCTTAATTTCTTAATTCAGGATATTCTCTTTGAATGACAGAGTGTGTCCTTTAGCCCTGGCCTGTGGACTACTCCAGGGAAAGAGGCAGACAGCTTTGCAAATGGTTTCAGACTCCAAGAATGCAGCATATTCACTAATTTCTTGCTTGTCTCTTTATTCACGATTGACCAAACTGCTTTCTTTGCAATAAGCACTTATCACTTCTCAGTGGATTAGCTCCCAGACCAGACTCATTGCTAGGTTAGTATAATTAGTCTTTCTCTAGATAGGTCCCCAGAAGGAGAGCTGAGGTTGAACTCACAATTTGCACGCTCTGTAACATAAAGGCCCTACGAAGCAAGCATACCTCAAAACATTGATGGCAGCACTGAAGTTAGGCTATATCTGGAGGAATTTGTCATGCCTTTACCAGGTTCCATCACAGAACTCATGGGACATTTCTATTTCATTTCTACTGCAGGTAGCACTCCTCTTCAACAACTGTAAGAAGTACTATTTAGTGCAAGAAGGTGTAATTTTTACATTCTTCAGGCATATAAATCACCACAGCAGCTAAGACGGACTCGTGTTATTCATGACAGCTCTTCCCTTAATGCCTATATCTTGAAATACTTTGTGAAAGCGTAGTACCATTTTTTGCAAAAATTAATCTTCTTATGACTTAACTTGCCCCCCTGCATGGCAGCGGACTGCAAGAGTGATTGTTTAAATGCGTATTGTTCTAATGGTTACCTAGTGTTTATCGCTGGTTAAAGAATTCCAATTTGGTGGGAGACACTTCAGAAAACAGCAACATGTGTCTCTAACTGATGTTGATACCACCTGATAATCTTTCTGTATTTACTACAATATTCTGCAGCTTGGGTTTAGCCTCACTAAACTCTGAACATTTCATGCATATAAGCAAATTCAGTCATATGTTGTTACTGTGAAGTACATAAGTATTATCCCCACTTCAGAAAACCAGAAAAAAAGACTAAGGTCCGACAGGATCATAAGGTATGACATAACCTTATGAACAGTGGAGTCCCACAAGAACCCATGGAGGGTGTATTTGTACATCAGTAGATCCAGTTATCATATTTAACATGCTCCAAGTAGAGACTGAAATAATTTCAGATCCCAGGTACAAAATATGCACCTAGCATGGGTGCCAACTATGCAGAGGACCCCATTTATTGAAAACTTCAGCTTGTGCCTATTATTCCTATTGCACAAGAGAACCTTTTGATGGAAGAGTATTTTCTCTGGCAATGATGGTCCATGTCAAAATTTCGTAAAAGCAGAACCATGATCATTAAGAGAGGAGCCCTTGAACTTTTCATGACAATACCTTAGAGAATTAGCCCCCAGACCTGACAATTTGTTTGCAACTCTGAGAATAATACTTTGGGCCTCGATACACCAATGTCTATCTTTTAATGAGAAATATATATTACATGAGAAATATCTCTCCTTTTCTTGTGGCAAGTTGCACTGGAAATGCAGAGAGATCGCAGCCATCATTTCTGCATTATTCAGCACCAAAAGAATGTACAAATGTCAAGATGTGTGGGGGTTTTTTTTGACTTAGAAATATATGAAATTAAAACAGTAGGAAGCATCTACTAATATAATTTTCAGAACATGTAGAGAGTTTTATGCTTTAAAATTTCACAGCTGACCCATCATTATGATCTATTTTCTCCAGTTACACTGATACGTTAAGTTGTATAATGTAGTCCGACGTGATTGACAGAGCCTGCAAGCAGTGGATATTTTGAATCTGGCACATCTCTCTGTGTTAAACAGTGTTGCACATAAACACTTTTTAGCATGAAAAGCTTTTTTCCTTAAAGGGAAGGAGGAGGGTATGAATGGCTTTTCATCCATAAGCTCCCAGATCTTGCAACATACAGACAGATAATGTCCTTACATTTAAGAAATCTCTAAGTCCAGTACCTGGCAGAAAGAGCTTTAAAAAAAAAAAAAAAAAAAAAAAGACGACAATTGTATATCATTTGGCAGCAGGAATAATGCTTTTCAAGCACCTATTATTTTCCTGACATTTATTCCTGGTGGGTCATTCCATCATATGATTGACTACTTATTAAAAGTAGCCTAAATATCCAGTAAGAATTTTCCTTCTGGGGCTTTCTTCAGGCTCTACCTACTCACCTTTTTGATTTTTTTCTTAATACTGTGAATAAAACTTTCCTAGCCTTTTTAATTGGCATACCTCAGATATTTATAGTCTCCTACAATCCAGTTTTGTCACCTCTTGGCTGAGCTTATGAACCCGCTCAGTTCCGTCTTTCTCTATTGAACAATTTCTCTGGCCTTTTCATTTCTTGCTTGTTTTGCCCCAGCCTATCAACGTGCAATGCAGCCTGGAAATGAACATAAGACTCATTTTGCCCTGCTTTTCTTGTTGTTGAAAAAGCAGTAACCTTTATTTCCCTAATATAAACAGAAGCTGCTGTGTATCTCCTGATATACATCCTAATGCTACTGCTACATGTCTAGCACACCCTGGCATTACAGATAGTCCTATATAGTTTCCTAAAGAGAGGTGTTTCTTGCATACACGTGCATCCAATGGCAAAGACAACCACTAATGAAAGTAGAGTTTAAAGTGTGGTCTAAGTGATAACCATGCACAAATGCTGGTGAAATCAAAGGTCTTGCACATACTAAACTGACAGCAGAAATTTGCTCGTCTTAAGAATTTGATTATCCATCTCAGGAGCTACTTTACAGCATATGCTTTTTAGCATTGTGTTGTATAAGCTTACATGGTTCTGGTCAAATTACAGTCAAATTGTGAAGTCAAGCAGATGCACAACTTTTTTCCAAACAGAAATTAACTTTCTTTAAATCTACACATCGTACAGTTTTCACTAAGATGGAGAAAGTGCTTAATAAGTAGACAGTAAAGAGAAGACCTGTGCTATGGGATTAATATATTTTACTTCCTCGATACGTTCTAATTTATGGAAAATCTAAGGTCAAATGTCAAGCGATAAACAAAATGACCCAGTTTAATAGTTCAATGTTTTACTCAACAGATGATTTTGAAAACAGCCTTAATAATTTCCCTATTGTGAACCCCATTAAAATCCAGTTTATTGGAAACACAGTAAATTATACAACCAAACATTTAAGAGGCATTACTTCTCTTTTCCCCCCATAACGGAGGAACTCAGGAGTGACATTGGAGAAGCTGGAGGAGTTCGGTCAGAACTAGCACATGGGCAAGGAGTTCTGAACCATATGCATGTATGTATGTATAAACGTGTGTACGCACACACATATGCACTGACACACATATATACACATGTATATGTAAACACATACGCAATAGCTGCTTCAAAGTACTTTATTGTTCTGCTTATAGAAAGCCTTTCTTTGATCACTAATTAAACAGGTCCACAACTTTCATCTTTTCTATTTTGAAGTGCACAGTTTTACGGCTGGATTGTTTTGTGGAAAGAATAAAAGATTTGTCTTTGTTCCTTTCTGCAAGATTTGCAGCATGCCATCCCTAAGCTTGGTAATAAGCAGAGTTTATGTTGGTCTTCATTGCTAATTAATTATTTTAATTGCATGGCTTCTGACAGTGGGAAATGTGTGATGTTTGCATGCCAAACCTGTATATATTTGTTATGAAAGCAATATTGGCCTTATTCAGATAGAAAGTCAAGACGCACGAGTAACATTATTTAGGATTAAAGTGTGCAGGCTGCTGTTATCCTGCCATGGCATCCAATATAAATGGCGTAATGCCATTCATCACTTCGAGGCAATGCAACTCCCTCGAGGTTACATTTTTATATAGCTTAGCTACTCTGTTTTCACACTCACGGATTTTTACATGCCTTTGAGATACCATTTCTCACACATAAACATCCCCAAATAACTACAGCAATGGGATAGCATTCTTCTTCACCCTTGATAAAGGGCTTTACTTGGGAAACTGTTTCTTTGTGTTAGCGCCCCCAGAAAGTATAAGCTGGCCTAATATGTGAAAATATGCCATTTGTTTGAACAAGCATCAGCATTTTGGTACCAGCAGAGCTCTGAGAGACGTAAGAGCTTTTACAGAACTAAGAAAGTTCTCTGTACTCCTGTAGCTATTAGCCGGTAGAGGGAGCATGAAATACTGTCTGTGTGGAGCATCTGCTACACATTAGCAAAATCTAGTTTTAGCTGATATTTCAACACAGTCATTAGAGCCTGATCTGGAAGACGCTATTTCTTGAAGATTTTGTGATGAACGCTGTTTGCTAGTCCAAATTCTTAACATCAGTTTTTAGCTTTTGCACCACCCAGTTTGATTAGCAGAAACTTCCACATGGAGTTCAGGGATATTGGTCCTTGGCCAATCATGCAAAGTCCCCCCAGGACTGTAAGAGCTATGGAAAAAAATAAGCACTATGGTTTTACATACAGAAGAGTAATTTGATGACCTAGATCAGGGCTATTCCTAGTTAAAATCTGCTAGCACCTTGGAGGCTTGGCTTTCACGCAAGAAGGACAACATAAGTTTCCATCCCAAAGTATTCAGTTTTACTGATTATGCCAGTGGTTCTGCTGATGGAGCTATTGGGGTAAAGGAGGCAGGGGAATTCCTGTTCTTCTAAAGGCTGAGCACCCACAATTAGTTTTGCACCCTCGCTTGACAAAAAAAAATATGTTTCACACAAGCATTGTGTAAAATATTCTTGTTTTCCTCTTGATGCTTAAAATACCAGCAAAGGACTATTTCAGACCCTTACATAAGGTTCCCATAATGCCAGTGGCATAAATGACATCAGTTTTTAAAGCATAAAAGGCACCTCATCTAGGATCAGAAATGTCAGTAGTAATTACAAACTTTGTTTTCAAGTATAATCAATTCTTTATTTATGGTGTGAAATGTTTTTTACCCTTTTGAACTTTCACTATTTTAAGCCAAGCAATATTGTTGGCATGTTCCTTTAAAAATAATTGCTTCTGGACTGAGAAATTGAATGTCAAGTTCCAACTTGATGTAAATTAAATGGGTTACATTAATAGTCTGGCCCGTGGTAGACGTGAGTGTTTCGATTCTGGGTTTGACTTCAGGACATGACCTCTTGATCACACAGGTCAGCACAGATGGGAAATATTGAAGAGGTACCCCAGGTTGACGTGGGGAAGAAAGTGTCTTGTACTGATGTATCACAAACTGTCTGATCCATTAAACAGAAGCAATGTCAGACTCCACAGAGAATAAAGCTTAGTTGTCATAGGTCATTATACTCTTCAAAAAAAAAAAAAAAAAGAGTTGGAAAGAAAATCACAATGATGGAAATCCTCAGGGCTGTCATGTACACATAATCTTCTAAACCTTCCTGAATTAATGCTGCCAAGCCCATATACAGAGGAAACAAAGTAAAGAATCCAAATATCCTTAACTTTTACAGTACAAGTATGTCTCAGATTTACCACCTGTACCTGTTATAAAGGATTATTTAGCAACATACAGCATTTTAAATTTAAAAGCGGGATATCTGTACAGATGAGCCTCACAATTATGGGCTCAGGTCTTAAGAAGAACTGCATGTGTGAGAGCAATCATGTTCACAAGATCAGACAATATACATAGTTCTTCAAGGGGAAGGAACAGGTGAACTGGGGAGAAGTTTAAATGGTTTTTTTACCTTTGAAATCCTATCTCCTGCCTTTAAAATTTGCTTTCAACTTCTGAGCAACCCCAGCTCTCTCAGCCTCGCCTCATGACAAATTTTCCAATCCCTCAGTCATCTTCATGGCCCTTTCCTGGACCTGCTCCAGTACCTCCACTTCTTTCCTGTATGTGGGGAGCCCAGATCTGGACTTGATGTGGTCCCACCAGTGCTGAGGAGAGGTGAAGAGTCACCTCCCTTGAGCTGCTGGCAGAACTTCATAGGTTCCTGAAGGGTGCCTATTTCTCCAGCCTATTGAGGTCCTTCTGACTGGCAGCACAACTCTCTGGTGTACGAAGAACTCTTCCCAATGTTGTAGACCCATGTGTGTATGTATATATACAATTCCAATTTTAATGTTAATGAAAAAAATAAATAATCACTTTAATGCTTTTGTTGGATTGGACTCAGCAGTTTTACGGTTTGCTGGCAATTAATTATCACTGATAAGTCCAAGGTCTAAGTTCTTCTCAAGGACATAAAGAGTATGTTTGGACACTGAGCAATAAAAATAAGCTGGTAAAGTGAGCTTTAAAATTAATTTTATGTGATGTACTATATAAAAACTCTTATATGAATCGTTCCCTGTAGCATCTAGCTCTTAATTATTCAATGTTTGCTAATAGGAGGAGCAAGTGATAAAGCCTAGTGTTTTTATGTCTGCTCATTTGCACTGTTTGAAATAAACTCTGAGGTGAGGACAGTAAGGCACAACCTGCTTCTCTTTAGGTACCTGGACTGCTTTTTTTCAGGTACAAGGGGAATTTCAAAGAAGTTAAGCTAGCCTTTTACTGATCACCTGAGTGTTGATCCCTTTTAAAAAAATATTTGAATTAACTTAGAAAAGGACTTCTGCTGATCGTGTAGGGAGAACTGGATTAAGGAAAGCATGCTCTTCCCCTGGCTGACAATGAACTTTCAATAAACAGTCTCGCAGAGAAAGGAAAAAAGCCTAGTATAGACAGCTAATTTATGCTGATAATTAACTGCTAGAAATAGATTCAGTGGATCTGATTCAGATTGTTCTCCCACCGCTGTAATTCTTCGAGTCTGGCTGTGTTAACAACATGACACTATTATAGAGAATCATAATGATCAATACAGTTATGGCTGTAGTCACTGTCCTATGGGCACTATTTTTTTCTTAACAAAGAGGGTTCAGAATCTGTTATTAGGCCTGTTTGTGAGGCCAGAACATCACCACCTATAAGTAAATCACTACCTATAGTAACAAATAAAGAAAACTACTTAAATGCTGTACTGTGAACACGTCTGCACAGCTACAGGAGTTAACTCTAGCACATAAGGCATACAAAAACTAGATTCAATCTAGTTAAATCACATACTCATAGTATGACCCAGGAAATCCCCCAATAAGACATCCAGCAGTCCATGGCAAGCACACACAATCTCAGCTGACGTTCATGCTATCCCATAGCCATTGGGATTATTATGTGACCTAGCAAAAGTGAAGCTAGTTTGGCTCTCATGCTTCCCAGCTTCAAGATGCATTAAGCATATGAAACCTTGGATAAACAAAGCCATCGTTTAGTGGGGTTCTTGCACTGCAAAAGAACTAACATTGCAGGGAATGAGAGAAATGAACACCACTGGTGAAGTGAAAAGAGGTATGATCTGATCTCCTGCAATTCCCACTGATACGGAACTGGACTGAAAGATCACAGTCTGAAGTCTAAGGTCTTCTGCATCTACATCAGCTCTATAGCAAGTCACAGCTATTTACACAGGAAGGAAAACATGCATCAGGTGGAGTAATTGCCTTACAAAAAAAATTGTAGAAGTGGATAGTTCAGGGTAAAAGACTTGTTTTTCTGTATTTAAAGTGATAATAAATTCTGTAGAAATATATACTGTAGGAATAGAGAAGTGTAATTATACACAGCAAAAATACAGATCATGCCATTTATACAGCTATGCTATGCACAGCTCAAAATACACACAGCATAAACATGTTATGTATGTTCACACTTTCATATTTTATATTTTTCTATTCTCAGGTCTCCATTCTCAGTTAAGCTCTATAAGCCCTATTAAAACTATGATTTTCTAGCCTACTGGCTTTTTCAGTTTGTTTCAATGTGGACTGACAATGAAGTTATGTAAATACAGTCACTTTTGTATGTTGCAGAGATTCGCATTGGTTTTAATAAAATGAGAAAATCTTGCAAATGACTGAATTTTCCCAAGCACTGTTTCCAGGGCAGAAGCCGTTTCACACTAGACAGCACAGTGGCTGCGCTTGCCTACCTCACTTAAAAGAAATAGGAAGCAGTCAACAAGAGACTGGGTAGAAAATCCCTTTTAGGGGAGAGCGGACACAGCATACATGTCTCAATGGAAGTGTTCATCAACAGCAAGCACTCTTTTAAAGCCTGTAAGTGTTTGTAGGACTGAAAATTAATCTGTTTTCCAATTCCAAAGTGAATCATATGCTCCAAACAGATTTTCAAGTCAATGAAACATGACCTTGTGTGATCTAATTAAACAACTCAAAGGTATTGGTTGTTTTAAGATCCCTCTGAATATACTTCAGTTCAAATGCACACACATCATCTGTATGTACAAGATCATAAATCTACAAAAAATGCAAATCAGATCATTAATGCTTTGAATTTGACAGTCTTACCACAGTTTTCTAAAAGGTAAAACATGAAAAAATCCTGAATTATATATACTCTTTTTTACAACTTAAAGAACACACAAAAAACATACTAGAAGCAGAACATCAAATACCTTTTTTTGGCTTCCAGATATCTGGTCCATAATCACACACAAACTAATCAAATTCTCTGAAAACCACTATTCCAATTTCTCCTCTGGATGATGTCCTGACTTTTGAGCGGAGCACTGCACCGGGTGATAACCTTGGGAGGTCCCTTTCAATCAAAATTTTTCTATGATTCTATCTTAATTCTCACATTTTGTGAATTGACTTCTCTGGTCAAGCACACATGACTATCTTTATTAAATTACAAAAAAATATATGATTTTTTTTTCTAATTTTATTTTTTTAGTCTTTTGTCTTTGGCATTGCTCCTGTGGTCTCCTTGCTCCACTCTCAATTTTAGCTCAGACCTCTGAGTAGACCTTGTCTCTGATCTGGAGTCTTTCTCAGCATCCCTTACATTTCCTGTAGAGATTAATTGTCATACATACACATACTCTGTCCTCTTACTTCCCATAAATGCCTGTGTGTCTAACAAGAACGCTGTCTCAAAGGCCAACATATCTTTGGGGGTACCAATGATTATGTATTGTCATTTCCTTTTTCCTATTAACATTTCTTTACTTTTTCTTCTTTTAATCTCCAAAATCTTACCTGCAATTTTGTCTTCTTTCCTAATGGCATCCTTCATAAATCACCTTTCTCCACTTCAACCTGTCACACCCTGTAATTATGCTCTCCCTCCTCTCATTGACCCTTCCTAGCTCATACCAACAGTGTGGCCACAGCTACAGACACGTTCGTGGAGCCAGAAAACCCACTCAAGAGGGATGCTGCCTGGGAAAACTGGGCTGCCACCGTTTGATTTTCTTTCTTACCTCCATCTGTCAAATGCACCAGCAGCTGCCTCTTTTACCTATATATAAAGCTGAGTCTAAAAGTAGGGAAATGAAAGGAAAATGAGTGCCACGCAGGGACATATTTCTTCACCAAGTTTTTCTTTACTCCAGATTCAGACCCTAATCCTACAATTGGATCCACATGGCTGGCTGTGTTAATCGAAATATGGGATGAAGGTGTAGGCTACAAGCAACAGTTTTGCCATGCTGCCCTTCTAGGACATGGCCCCTTGCCATTCACAGGCTATACATGTCTGACCTCTGGCTGCGCCACTCCCACAACTTTGCCTAAGGAGCACTCACGGTCTGCAGAGCAGGCTCGTGAAAAAGGCTGGCTGGTCTACCCGGAAGCTGAAGCCAATGCTTAACTCGGTCGGCTGTTTCCAATATTTATAAAATAAAATAAACACACGAGATCTCACTAAACAACTAATCACCTACAGCATGTACATGATTTTCTTTTTTTTTTTTTTTTCAAATGAAAACTATTTTAGGTGTCACAAAACATGTGAAACAAGTGGAAAAACATTTCCAAGTACTTTTGCGCTCAGAAAATGTTTAACGATTGAAGAGATTAAGGGATTGGGGGGTTTTACTACTAAAAAAAATAATCCATTTTTACTGAAAATTCAAACTAGTCTATGAAGCTTCAGGCCAGCAACATTTAAAAAGATTGAGTTACAACATGCCATTCTAAATGTAGCACGTTATGAATTCCATACCCCTCAGCTAGAGTGACATATTTAATGATTAAGCCAAGTCACTCAACTCTATTTCTATTTTAATTTTTTTTTTCCTAGCCAGTATTAACTTTATATGTACATTTCAAATGGCAGGAGGAAAAATAGCAGAATAGTGAATTTGTCTGCAATAAAGGAATAACTAGCAAGGTCTTATGACTTTACAAAATTAGAGTTCTGTGTGAAAGGTATCATGTGCAAATTAGCCCAATGTTAGCAAATGCTTATTATCCTGCTATTTTAAAGTATCCAATTTTCCATGTGCTCCAGCTCTGCCCTGTACTCTGTCCTTCATTTTACATGAGCTTTTCCTGCTAAGACAGCAGCAAAAATTGCCATTCTAGATCAGATCACTGGTCACCTTAAGTTCAATATCCAATACGAGCCAGTTCTTTACTGAAGGAAAGCAGGAGAAAAAAAATCCCCTCACTTTCTCTATGCTGATGTACATAGGAGTAAAACCTCCTTCCTGACCTCCATGACAACTGATTTATGCCCAGAAGCATGAGTTTTAATTACGATGACATAAAGATGGTCAATTTATTTCCTTGCGCTTGCTCACTCATGAATGTGCATTTCCTCCTTCCAGCAAAGAGTAATTATCTCTTTGCAATTACCAGTGCAGATGTGGCAAAGTTAGAATTTTCGTGATTGTCTGCTAAGACCTGGAGCCCTGAAGAATATGCGCTCTGCCAGATCTTTCCGCTGGCCTCAGTATTAATGAGTCCCTTGAAAAAAGTTGTTTCTGCCCTAGGTAGGATTTTGCAACAGACATTTCCAAAACTGTAAAATATAGGTGGAGGAAGTGTTATTGCAAACTCTTTGTCTTCATGTCCCATAAAGCATATTCTAAAGGGTGTGCTACAATTTGAGTTTCTCCAAGGTTTACTCCTGCTTGCATTTCATACCTGTATGTGTATAGATACATATATGCGCAGGTATAGTTTGACACCTCTACAGCTCAGTTGCTGGGAATTATTTTATTCAAGGAAGTCGTAGAAACATGGAAAAAGATAGAATTGGGACAGACATATAGATATCATTTGGGCTATCTGTGTGTCTAAGATACAGTCAGCTGACTTGTGTCACACTGCACTTTTGTCTCTAACCTATTTTTAAGGATCCAAAATAGACCTTATGGCCACCAGTGGATATTTTATGCCAAAGCTTTGCAGCCTTATTATCATTAGAAATATTTTCCTGAAGTGTCACTTGGATCTTCCTTGGTGCAGGTCAAACACACGACTTCTTTGCTTGTTTGCTATGGTCTCAGGGAACAGCATGCTCTGGTTTTTGTACTGAAAGATGTTACCGTGTCCCATTTCCTCTGCTTGTCTTTCGACTGCACAGTCCTAATTTTTTAGTCTCTCCTCACAAGTCATATGTTCTAGGCCTGTGGTTATGGTCGTTGCTCTCCTCTGAATTCTTCCCAATTGGTCCAAATCTTCCTTGCAGTGCAGTGAAAGTGGACTCAGTATTCCTGCTAAGGCATGGCCAAGGCGTTGTAAACTGAACTATTGTTCCATCTGATTGCTGGTTGTTCTGGCCTGAGACTATAGAAACTGAATGAGTCCTTCCAGAATCGAATCCAATATATTTCACACCATTTCTCTGATTTCTTATGTTCACCTATAAAGGTAATTTTGCCTTTAACACACTCAAAAGTTTCACTTGACCCTGCTTTACCAGACAAGTTAATAAGGAAACTCTCTATACCATCATCCACATCTTTTATGGAAACACCGACCAAAGCAGCTCCAGGAAAATCCCAAACCATACTCAATATAGCTGCCCAGTTTGACGGGGAACCTCTAACAATTACTTTCTGGGCAGGATTACATAAATTTTATACCCATTTTATGGTTTCATATAGATTTTTCTCCTTGGTTTGTATATGACAATGTTATTAAAGACAGTATCAAACCCTTACTGTAATTAGAGTAACTGCCACCTTCTGTAACCCACTTGTTCTTGATAGGTTTGTTGAAAACACCCACCAGCAGTTCTGACATGGCTTCAGGCAGTTTGCTAAATATCCTGGTATGAAGTTCCTGTGTCTCCGAGTGTCATCAACTCCGTGTTTTCACTGAGCGGTAGCAGTGTGTGCCTGTCCCAACTTGTTGACAGTCTAAATGTTCATAATCTTTCCTCAGAACATTTATCAGGCAAAGCGCCTGACCATTACTGAGAACCTCCAACTTTTTCTTGTTATTTTCAAAATAAAAATGCATATTAAACTTCAAGCTGTTACATGAGACATCTTACGAGCACTACTAATGAAGCACATGCATGCTAATTTATCAAAATGAACTTCATTTTGTTTGAAGCTTCCTACCTTTCAAAGAGTCTGGATGACATTCTTATCACATGGTATTTGAATTTATTGTTGGAAAAATGACTCAATGTCTGTACCAGAGGCTGGAAGCACAAGCGGTTTTCTGAGTACCACCATAAAAGCAATTGTGAGCTGTAGATTAGATGAATCCAAAGTTGTATCCTGCATAAGAGTCTTTTGGTGAACTTAGAAACAAATCTGACAAGAGATCAGGAATATCCTCATTAATGAATAAATGATTTGAGGAAGAAGAAGGAATTGAAACGCTTGCCAAAAATCAACGCTTTCTTGAGGATACGCTGAGAGAGGCTTCAGGATCCATTGTTGAAGTTTTAAAATGTAAAGCTGCCAAAACAAAGATCCCAATCCATGGTTTGCCATGTGCCACTTGGATGTTATAAATACCAACCTGGGGAAAGATTCTCTTGCTTTATAATTTCACTAATTACACAAAGAGATAGTGCTTTAGCAATATTTTATGCAATTCACCATGTAATAAAGTGTAATGAAAAGAAAAAAAAAAGTATGCTGCTTAATTTGTCACAGAAATAAGTAGTTCAATCTCCTGAACTCTATTTTCCTCTCATTAAATTAGGTCTAAATCATCATGTCTTGTTCAAGAGGTGAAGAAAGAAAATGTTTTAGTAAATTATTTTTTCCTGTCTTTAGCACACTCAGAAATCTACAGACATAATAGTACAACAGTACAATGACAGCCAATGGAACAAAAATACTTCATAAAATAAAGACATTAGATACAATTTTAGGTCTTTTCTATCTGCTTATTGAGATGTACAGTTTGTCTGAATGACAGTGACCATGAAAGAGTTGATCTGGGTTAACAAACCTCTTGAAAATGAAAGAAAATACAGTCTTAAAAAACACCACCTTGTAAAATAACAAAAAGTGACAAATGAGGTTTGAACGGGTCCTAAAAATATGCTTTTCTGTGAAACATGATCAAGTTTAGTGTGAGCACACTTGGACAGAACATGCTGAAAAAGAATTTAAGTAGAATACATATCTATTGCGTAAGCAGTTTAATGAGTCTTACTTTAAGCCTTGTTGATCTGGCTTGGACAAAATACACCATCAGACTACATCAGCAGGTACAGAAGTGGAGCAAGCTAATCCTGGAAAGGAAGCCTTTAAATATTAAGCACTGGTTTGAATTTTACAGAAACTTACAGAAACTTGTGGACTGTTTAAGTGCTAAACCATCTTTTACCTTCAGAAAAATATGGTTGCAACTAGGATACAGGTTTACATCATTTTAATGACCATGTTTACAGGTAAATATTTTCTTTTTGTGTAATTATATGTGCACTTAGACTGTATTGAACGTGTAATATCCATCCAGACAGCTTGCTTGTACTTGCTTGATATTTATATCGTGTCAAGGTACTGGAAAGGCAGAAAGCTGTAAACAGATTTCTAACCAAAGGTGTGTATCAAAAGTGTAACTTGGATAATACTTTTATAATTGTTTAATCAAAATGAAAATTAGTGGCATTTGGCAGAATTATGCTTGATTAATTGCTTTGGTCATCCTACTTCTGCAGGAAACCTTTGCTGCTAAATTTGAAACAGATAGTTTAATTAGGAGGTTAACAGTTAGAAAATAGCTACCCTATAGTAATAACGTGTAAGTGAAAAAAGGAGACAGATATGAGTGGTGTTATCAAACTGAGTCAAAGGAGCTGTTTCATCTCTGTTTTGAATAAAACTTTGCAGGAGGAAAAAATAATAATTCTCTATAAAAATACGATTAAAATATTCACATTATCTGAAGTTTTAGGTAGGTGTGTAATATATTTAGAAGAGAAAATGCTGAATGGTTTTACTTTACTTTTCACTTAAAAACAAAAATATGTTTAGCTGAGCTAACGTGTGTAACCACCGAAAAGAAAAGAAAAGAATAGTTCCCCTTGCAATTGGATTTGGTATGTCTTACAGCTTTTGAGAATACTTTTTTTTACATGCTAAACTTCTCCTCCAACCTGAGCTATTTGAACTGCTTATACAGTTCTATAAATATTGACTAATCCTTTTATCTAGAGTGCTTTTATCTTGAGTGACAGTGGTCTTTGCTTGTATAGCAATTGGCAGATAACAAGCAATATCAACACTGCTTGTAAGAACAGCTGATTTATTTATTCTTGGTATGAAAAAAACCAGCTTATTATTTGTCTTTTGGTGTGACCTATATTTATTTTCATGCTAATCTTATTATGAAATTGTAGGCACACAGATGTAAGTATATACGTGTGTTTATATATATATACACACAACTCTGCAAAATAATTATTTTGCAATGTATTATTAACATCATTACTTAAAAAGTAAGCATTGTATTCAGACACTGAAATGCTTATGAAATTGCTCGTATTTAAGTGGCTCTATGATAGTCACTTTGCATTTAGTAACTGGTGTTACTCATTTTCTATAGGCAAGGAATACACTAACAATAACATGTGCACCTCCTCATAAAACTAGATTTATTTCTTTGTTAGACATTGATGCTTTTATTATCAAATGTGTTAGCTAAATTTAAAGGTAGGAACATATACAATTTCCAAGTTTAGATTCTCCTGAAATGATTTCATTACTTTTATGGCTGATTCTATGAAGTAGAGAACAACACAGGCACTAAACATTATTGTAAAGTTGGGTTCAGTTGATGCATCTGTTTCATCCGTTCAGAGACAAGCCACTATTGCAAGGCGTGACTCAGACCACAAGCTCCCAGGCAAAGGTGGTGCCTCGTGGGTGCCCTGGGGTAATAAATATACACAGAGTCATCATGCGTTACTGAGAACGCAGCACCTAAATATCTAGCCATTCACTATGCTGATTTTTTTCTAGGAAAGGTTTTATAGGGGCTCCTAGTCTACAGATCCTTAAGCACGCTCTGACTGCTCTCAAGCCCTATGACGAGGCTAATACATCCCTGATCCTACCGCTTCGAGGCTGCTCTGATTTTTTATCTCTGACACAAAAATCAAGAGACGTGCATTTCTACAGCTGTCACGTTAAGACTGAGTTGTATACAAGACCTGTGGACACATTGTTCTCGATGTCAAAGCAGGGAAGGGAGCAATATCAGGCAGGAGATGTACTAAAACATTGACCAAAACAGGAAACAGCTCACAGTAACTTCACTTTTCATATACCAGAATAGCAAAAGCAGGACATGTCGCTAACACAGAAATTGCCACAAACTGGGCAAAGCAGGCATCGCTCTGGCCCCCGGTCAGTAACGGTTTGGGAAGTGCACTTCACTTTGAGAAAGTCAGTCCCAATGAGTCATATTTCTGCCAGGTGCCACCACACATTAAGGTATACATAGACATCTCACGTTGGACTAAATATGAGCCTGGCTGGAAACCCGAGAGAGACTGCTGCTGTCAAACCCCACTGCCAGAGCAGGGAGACGGCACTCGCTGCGTTTGATAATCTGAAGCTTCAAGTGGAGACTATATGCTCCAGCTGAAGACTGGTGAGTGAGGAGGATCACAAAAGAGCAAGCCTTTTATATACATGCTACGACCACTTCACTCTGGCTAATCTTTCCAACAAATCTCAACCAGTTCTCAGTTCCCTTCTGGCTCTCCTGTAATTTACCACTCTCCAAGATGGGTCTAGTTACAACTGTGATTGAATAAAGTGGACAGGCAAGGAATTAGGCTGAGTAACTACATTTATCTACTGTTATTTGAAGCAATTTATTGTGACTGAATGCTGCTTCGTAATTTTCTGTGAAAAATTGCTTTTTTTTGACTGTAAAAATAAAGCTCAATGCGAATTTGAGTGTAAAATTAGGTGTGGTGCCTGGTACCTAGCTGCAGCTCGGTGAGTCTCAGCATACCTCATTATCTAATTTACAGGCACCAGTTTTGCTGTGAAGACAGGCATAATTACATCTATTAACTGCTTCGTGCTGGTAATACTAGTTTGAAAACTGACTACAAAGTATATCTTACGTTCCTCTAGAATAACTGTGAAGAGAAGTGGAAATATTAGGAGTTGTACTTAGCACGAGTTTTCAAAAAAGTATTTGGATATTTTGCCTGCTTCCAAGGGAGATAAGAAACACATTTTCCCTGATCCATTGCATAGATATCGGTCACTTGATTGCTCAAGGGAGAAGTTACTATAATTACCACTTTATAGATGAACGACAGTGTAGAGGGATAAACAGATTAGTTTTACAAGAGGAACAGATTTGTTTTTCTTTGTGAAGTGTGATCCAGTAGACATACTTGGGTCACATCTATCAAATTACAGTGAAGTTGCGATGAGGAGCTCTCCTTTTACCCAATATACCAGAAGCCAAGAATTATATGCAAGAGGAGGAAATATGAGTCTGTATTGCCCATCTTCTACAGAAGCGCTCTCATCACCGAGCTCTGACACATTTGAGAAAATATTCCTTTCATCTTTTCTTGCTTTATATTTTGCGTATAGGAGAGGTAAAGAAAGTTCACTGTAGATACACGGTACCAGGAATATTCTGCTGGGACACACAGGTTCAAACCCCTCCAAGAGCTTCTCTCAGATCACGTCCCAGGTGAACTCTCCACACAGTATGAGACCATGGCTGGCGGACCAGAAGTCACCGCTGCCTCTTTTTTGGAAGAATTGGGATCCATTGTTCATTTGTGAATAACTGCAGTACGCACCTAACCCTGAAGTGCAGCAACTGCTCACTCATGGTGGATGGGGTGCGTCTCACGTCATCTTGCCCACACCACCGATAGGATGTAGGTTTAAGTTCTTTGGATTTCTTATTGTCACACTGCGCAGCTCCCTCCTCACTCTCCAAATTTAGTTCTTCAGATAGCCAGCTTGCTGTGCATACGTTTTGCAGGGATTTTCACCTACTTGTCAGTCTGTCCCACTATATCATATAGTACTTATAAGTCCTGTGGCTCTCTCTTGAAGATCGTTGCTCTAAGATGTTTCATATGGGACCAGGAATACTAGTCTGTAATTCTTCTACTGTTTGAATGAATGTGAAAGAGAAGAAAAGACCAGCAGACTCATCAACTTACTGTATTATGAATATGAATTAAGCAACAATTCTTGGCTTTTTATATGTGATAAATAATTCAGTTCCTCTCAAAGCATTCTAGATATCCACCACAGAATAGGTGGGAAACAATTACTTGGGCGCATCTTTTGGAGGTGATGTTTATCTCAACTTCATCACATTATCCGTATCAAAACTGCCAGTTTAGTTGCATATTTTCTCCAAAATGTGATTATCGCTAAGGTGTTTATATAATTCTTTGCACAAGAAAACCATGGCATGTGAATGGTATTTTTATATTTAACATGGTTTAGACTTGTTAGTCAATCAAGACATTCCCCTCTAATTAACGAAAATTTAATAAAACTCATGTTATCAAAAATGTCATTTTGGGCTCCAATTATCCAATCCAAAATGTCTAATTCTTTGCTTATTCTTCAGGTACTCACTGTGATGAAGACATCAACGAATGTTACACGAACCCTTGCCAAAATGGTGGAATCTGTGAGAATTTTCCTGGGAATTACACTTGCCATTGCCCACCTGCAGACAAAGAAGGGATTTATTATGGTGGCTGGAACTGTACAGAAGTCCTCCGTGGCTGTACTGATCAGCAATGCCAAAACAATGGAATATGTATCCCACATTTAAAAAATGGCCAACACGGATTCAGCTGCGTGTGTTCACCTGGGTATACTGGAATGCACTGTGAAACCGTAACAACATTTTCTTTTCAAGGAAACAGTTTCCTTTTGTTGAAGAATCCTGTGACTCCTAAAAAGGAATTTTTCTATAACATAAACCTGAGGTTTCAGACTGTGCAACCTACGGCTTTGCTGTTTTACCGAGGGGAGAAAAACACATTTGCGAAGCTGGAGTTACTGAATGGCTACTTACAGTTATCCGTGCAAGTCAATAACCAGCCACAGGCTCTTTTGCATATTTCACATAATGTCAGTGATGGAGAATGGCATTCCGTGGAGGTAACCTTGGCAAGAGCTGTTACTCTTAATTTGCCTGACAGCTCTTGTGTAGAATCATGTCTCAATAAAACGTCTGCTATGATAGATAACGATCACGTGATGCTTGCATTTCAGAGCACGTTTTTGGGCGGCTTACCAGTGGGGAATATTAGCGGCAACTCTCTGCTTAACACCTATAATATACGTTCTGCACCTTCATTTGTAGGCTGTCTCCAGGACATTGAAATAGACTTGAATGTTATTACTCCAGAGAACCTATCACCTGAATCATCTTTAAATGTCAGGACAGGATGTACTAAAAAGGACTGGTGTGAAACTCACCCTTGTAAGAACAGGGGACGCTGTACCAACCTGTGGCTGAGCTACCACTGCAATTGCTACCGGCCCTACACAGGGCCGAGCTGCGCAACAGGTAAGGGAATGCTGCTGGCGTTCGTCTTTTAAGTGGTTGCTGAAAACATGATCATAAACAATCTTGTTTACCCGGTGATGAAACAGTGTGACCCTTGGGATCTCTGGAGCTTATTGTCAACTGGTAAGAAAGTGCAAGGGGTTAGTAGTAGCACGCCTTCGTTATTTTCTAGTTACTTTCCTGGGAAGGCTGCTTTTCAGCCTGACAAAAAAAGTCAGGCTAAACTGGTGGATTCCACTCATCCAATTTTAAAATCTTCTTAGTGCTCTTAGCACACCATAAACTCTGGAAAACTGTAGTTCACTGGAGGTTATGCACCCTGAGTAAAATTTAGAAAGCAACCAAGTCACTTGGAGTTTAAGTAAGTCTTACTTTCAAAGCATTCTTTGAAAATTTTATCCTCAAGCTCTCTAGGCTTTTATAAAGAAACTCATTTAAGGCAATGAAAGGCAAGCAAAAGTAGCGCAAGTTAAAAAAAGACAGATTCCAATTTTAAAAAATGAACAAGATTATACTATTAACTTAATCTGATTAGCCCAAGGAGAAGGCAGGGTTTCAGAGGCTGGAAACAGGGCCCATTCATCTCAGCTGGTCCTAGGCAGCTCTGGACAGTCACTACCGAAGGCGGCCGTTACCAGAGAGCTGCTTGTTGGCCAGAGGGAAACGTGTCCATGTCTCAGCAGCAAAAGAGCACGTCTCAGCAAACAGCCTCTTTGGCAGTGACCAGCAGGAATACACAAGCCGCAGATGCCCGTAGCGCTTTCCCTGCTGCAAAGGATCTTCCCAAGCGCAGGCTGAGGCAAAGTGGAAGGACAACAGGAGGTCCCTCCCCAGCTCCCCGCTCTGCTGCATCTGCTGTGTGAAACCCTCTGGGGCTGTAAATACAGCCCCCCTCAGGAACGTTTTGGGGTGGACTCTGCAGTCTCTCCTCAGCAAAAGTTTTAGGGAATTCAAACAAGCAGTTTTGTTTAAGAAAATTGTACAAGACCGAGTCTTCCACGCAGCACCCTTGCCCCTGCTTCCCTCTCTGCCCCCTTACTAACCATCCACACATGGTCAATCATAGCAATGTTTAGGGAGGAAGAAATACATACATACACACACGTATACATACATACATATATACATGCATACATATATTTATGTCTATATACTTGCCAAGTGGACTGGAAAAAATGAAGCCCAACAGCCGAGCCATGGTTAGATCGGAATGGACAGATCCTAAACTGGTGTAAACTGGTGTGGCTGCACTGCCGCCAGTGAAGCTACGTTGATTTACATCAGCTGAACAACTGGCCCCAGGGGTTTATTGAATGCATTGCGGCAGAAAGCTGTAACTTGAAATACATTTCAAAATGTTTAAATACAATTTCATTTTGTATGCTATACTTAATAGTTATCAATACTTTTCAATAGTTTTTCTTTTTGGTTTTATTGCAAAATGACAAAGTCTGAGAGGTAATTGTAACAGACTTCTTTGAAGTCTAGCTGTAATTTATCCAAAGATTTGGAAAGCAACTTTAGAGTGGAGGACAACATCTGGTAAATATGTTTGCCTCCTTATATGAAGCAAAATTAAAACCAGTCAGGGCCAGGAGAGGCTTATACTGGCATTAGAACTGTTGAGAATGATTAGAAAGCATGCTTTTTTTTTTTTTTTTTTCCTTGCTGACCACAATATTCCTTGCAAATCATGGCACCATGCCATTTTGATACATGGGTTCTAGATATATGCCATATTTAAAAGACTGTGGCAGGTTTCTTAAAAGGCAGAGTGGGGGAGACTTGTGGTAAAGGATAACATAAGACTTGCTAGTGTCTTTTTGAAGAAAAGTCGCTGCCAAGTATTTAATTGACAAGAGGCAATATTTTCTCTACATATACAAAATAACAAACAGATGTTGACTCATTTTGATCAACATCCAGATGTTGTGACCCAAGAGGTTAATATTGACCAAGGTGATGCTAGCCATCTCATCAAACCGAAGATCAGATTGATGAGATAGATATATGTGTATATTTATGAATAGAGAGAAATGCAACAAAGTAATTGTAAACATGAAATACCTTTTGGAAGATTAATGCTTCCTTCTAATACTGCAAATGAGGAATCCTCATTCTAGCAGAAATTTTCTTTTTACCCTTATGAAAAAATATCTCAGTCTCTAGTACCACCTTATAGAGAAGACACAACTTGGAGAGATTTAATGCCTCAAAACACCCATTTCAACAAATATTTATTTCTAAATACGAGAGTATTAACAAGCAGACGTAGGTATATTGGTAATATTCACAGAATTAAAATATTTCAAATTTAATTTATTTATGAAATTGTCTGTTTTGGAACAAGTAAGGGATTTATTCCTGTTGCTAAATAATATTACCATGCCACATAGTAGTGCAATGTGGTTTTTAAGGGTCTGTTGGGGCTTCACAGTCGGTCCCCTGTTTTCATTGTTTTTTTTAATGTAGTCATAAAAAAAAGTAGTGCTGCAGGCAGAAACTTGGCCTATGAGGTCTCGCTCTAGGAGTTTTACTGCACAAAAGAGGACTGATTCTTTAGCTACATGAGCATTTTTAAAAAGCTTGGTTTATTCTTTCTATGAATTTGATGTATTAAAAATAGCTCTTGAAAGTGTTTAGGCAGGAAGTCTATAATATTGAGGACAAGATCACGAAACTTAAAATGTAAAAATAGAAACACTTTGTTGTGCTTTAACGAGATGATTCATCAGAATAAAATAAGGTTTGGACTACATATTTTGTATCCTTACAAGTCTGAAAATCATTACTGAAAATATAGAGTAAGGGAGAGAGACAGATGGTTTTGGTTTAATCGTTTTAATTGATAAGCACACACACACAAAAAAAAAAGGTTTACTCAATCCTGGATCATTTTTCCTCCACGACACCATAGCATTGTGGGCACTCACAGGACTGATCACAATTCGTAACTGGATACAAGCTGATGTGTATCAGCATATGTGGAGCCCCAGCAACAGAAAGTCTGTCAGAGAACTGGGGAGTCCAAGCAACACCAAGTAGGTGCCCTGTTTGGAGATTTTAGACAAGAGAGGTTTGCTGAGCAGCTTTCGGCTATTTCTACAATTGGAATCAGTGCAAAAAATATCACAAAGTTCCAGAATTACATTAACTTCCATGGTCATCAGAGGATCAAAGCAGCTAGGTTCTTTTCAAAATGATCTTTCTGAGGACCAATCCAGGAAACTATGGAAATCTGTCCTTGTTTAACCATTTGAAAACACAGCATTACACAGAGCATGATAAAGGGGAAAAATATGCCCAATAATATAACATCTGGTCCTGTACTGGGGCTTAATGCTACAGCCATGGAAGCCAACAGGAATTTTGAAATAGAAGCTATTTACAGCTGGATCAAGTCTTTATTCATCCATAAATACCAGCACATCTTACTACCATACGTAAATATTACTAGAAGTAGCTATTTGATCATTGCATTGGCTCCCTTGTCATGTAGCCCTAACTATTTCATTTTTCTCCCTTCTTCTCTTTCTTTTTATCTTTTCCTGTATCTCTGACCTCAAGAGTACATTCCAGGCCGGTTTGGATCTGAGGACTCCTCAGGCTATGCTGCTTTTTCTCTTGGTGCCACTCAGAACGAAAATTTGGACATATCAATGTTTGTCCGAACACGCAAATCTTCTGGCTTGTTACTGGCTTTGAGAAACAGTACTTACCTCTACGTAAGAGTCTACTTGGAAGGTGGGAAACTCACACTGTTAGCTCTAAATTCCGTGAAGTTAGTAGGGAAACACTCCATGAACGATGGAAACTTTCACTTAATAACATTAAAAATAGAACCAAATAAGATGGAATTGTTCCAATCCTCTCAATACCTAGGCTTTATTTCTACTCCAGTACTAACCATCCAAAGTAAGGATATTCTTTATATCGGAGGCCTACCAGATAACAAAGAAATTGATAGAAATGGCAGGTATTTCAAAGGCTGCATCCAAGATATAAGAGTGAATCACCAGCCGCTGGAATTCTTCCCCATCACCAATCCACTGAATTCTTTTATCAACCGAACTCTGATCAATGTCACCCAAGGCTGCACTGGTGACAACCTCTGCAAGGTAAGAATGACATTTTTCAGAGTATTTTCTTGTGTTTATAATGGGGGACTTCTTTTAATTTTTTGTCCATTTCCATACACATCCATTTGATGATAATGACATTTTAGAAAAATATCTAAAAATGCTAGGAAGCATTTTAGTTGAGTTATGCTACATATGATAAATATCAGCAGCAAAATGTATTCGCATAGGGAGGATTAAAATATTTTAAGGTTGAAATACCGTTTTTCACCAATTATTAAACATGCTGTGCTGCCATAGTACTGGTTTTTATCACTTTCCTTCTGAAATAAACAGAATTCTCCTTTTTGCCAAACAGCCCCCCACCCTTAGAGCTGGGAGTTCACCAGCCTTTATTCATACTTAGGTTGTCTTTTTTCTTTCCCCATAGTCCAGCCCTTGCCACAATGGTGGTGTGTGCTATTCAATCTGGGATGACTTCACGTGCACATGCCCCCCTAACACAGCGGGGAAGGCATGCGAGGAAGTTAAGTGGTGTGAGCTTGGACTCTGTCCTCCTGAAGCACAATGCCAGCTGGTGCACCAAGGATTTGAATGTAGGTACATTTCTGTTATTCCTGTCATCTTTGGAGATTAGAAACAATAGAAAATTTCCTCGGTGTCTCCTTAAAACTCAATTTTTCCTTCGTTTAAAGTTCATTCAAATGTTATTTCCATATTAAAATAATGTCAACTGTAAGTAAGAGTATTGGGGAGAATTTGCCCTGCCAAACCCAGAAATTTTCAACCAGCCGCCCTGACACAGATGTTTAGAGGACCTTTGCTTTTGACTTACTCAACACAAGTTGTCAAGGTTGTACAATAGATCAGTGCATTGCTGGAGTGTGAGTGTACCCCTCACACTTCCACTGCAAAGAGATAAGAGGGTATCCAGTGTCGGATTAACATGAGGGTGTTCTGCATCCTCCTGAAAAGACAAGCTACATGACATACGTTGCATCATTTGATTTTCTTACATGTTAAATATCTTTGAAGAAAGTAACCTTAATACCAGCAGTATGGTTATTCAACTACTATCTTCATAAAAAGCACCTGCATGCCAAGTAGTATATTTGAAAATTGATGACCATTAGCAGTTTTAAGAACATTAGTCACACTGCATATCTCTTTCCTTCTCCACTTTCCTTCTCCTTCCCAGCCTGGAGCAGGATTTAAAAAGCAATTAAGGATTTTTAAGCAATATTTTTTTTTTTTTGCTCTCAAAGAAAGCCCTAACAATGCTGTGAAGGAAGATAAATACACATACAGTCTGATGGGAGCTGTTAGAATGGCTGACTCTTAGGAATGGGAAGGTTGGTCAACAAAAGATTTCTGTCACGGACAATTTGCTGACAGACCAATATGATGTTATTTTTGTTGAGATGATTGTTAGAAGCAGCATTGCAGCACTTGTTAAAATTTAGAACTGAAATTAAAATAATTGCACTTTCTCTAATAGGCGTCCTTAGTTAAAACATCAAAATACGTTCTCTCATAAACTTTCCTATTACATATTACAGCAGACTGTAAACACACACGGACAGCGAAGTGAAAACTATCTGAACTGTTTCCTTTTGCTAAACTCAAGGTCATTTACACATCTAGATCACTTTTGGATTTCTGTGCTGGTTTATATGGCAACAGTAGGGAGTTTTACTAATAGATATTCAAAAATTCCTGCCCTATAGAGCTGTATTTTTAGCTAGTTGTTTTCTTAACTACAGCATAGACTTCTTGTTGTTCAACTCAAGGTAAGGAAAGAAAGTTTACTGGCCAGTGAGTTCTCTGACAGCCTGGTGCTCTGGCTACCATTCTAAGCTAAGACACAAAAAGAGTTGTCTTCCAGGGGCTGTGGCTATAGTTCCACTTAGATGGCTACAATTAGCAAGTCCTTTAGGAAAACATGCACTCCAAAAAAAGAGAAAAAGTCAGTACAGGAAGATGACACGGGGAACATCAAGTAACAGCAAAACCAAATGCACAGCGTCACAACTGAGAGTAAAAGCGCATCCAGATGGCTTGCTGTGCTCAGGACTTAATAAGACTTCTACAGGAGTATTTTAGCTTTATGAACTTAAAAAACTCAGCTTTGTGAGGCGTGCAAAATCAGAAATAATTTTGAAAAGGTGTGACTTTCATTTTTAGTATGGTTTCCTCTAGGGAAACTTTTCCTATGAGAAAGACACCACAGTCAGTGTGCTAGGCAACGTGGTTACACCTCCGCTGCCTTAGTGTCAGGATACACAGTCAATAATTTCGTACTGGGATTCACAGGCGTTCTTTTCACCAGGATTTACTGCCCAGAGATAGTGCAGGAACCCCCCCTTATCTTAGTGCTGGGATGTTGCAAAGCTAAATTTGTCTGAAGTACAAAGAGAAGACATGCCTTCCTGTCTCTCCTCCCTGTCTATAATCCTCACGAATCTCAGAACGTGCAAATTCACAGCCCAGCGAATTAGCGCGTTTTAGAAAGACATCTAATGAAAGATGTCAAATACCTTTGTGAAGACATCCATAAAACTGCCATGCTGTTGCCCATCAATTTTCGGTCGCCACAGTTCAAACAGAGCCCTCTGCTGCCCCGTCAGTCCCGCCAGCCCAGGCTCGGTGCCCTCAGCAGGGCTGCGGCAGCGCCCACACGGCAGCAGAAGCTGGCTTTAACGTGACAGCCACCACTCTTCTTACGTTGATTTTGAAGGGGCTTTTGGCCAGCTGACTTCAATTAAATTAATCCTGTTTGCATCAGGGAGAGCAAACTGGGATCCAATCAAATACTTTCTAAAACCTCTTTAGTGGTTTTTCCAAGAAAAGAGGAATTGAGAACAAAGGTTCGCCCTGTCCAGATCTGTCATGGGGAATAACTAGCAAATGACAAATGTATATCTTCTTTTGAAATACCCTCTCAGCCTCAGGTTTACGTTGTATACGATCATGATCACCTCCTCTTTGCCTAAAGAGGAAAAAGAGACATAACACTAATTTAGAGTTATATCTTTAGAATTATAGCTTGAGATGATGCAAAGCAACACACTTCTGATGTCATTATAGCTGCTGCTGGCACTGCCCTGTAATTTCTATAACCAGAAGGGGCAGGCGAGGATAACTGAAACACTGGTGGAATTTGATTGTTTTTCAGAAAACCCAAAAGGACTTACATGATGGGGAGCATGGGGTGCTGCAGGGAGATTGTTCCACATGTATCGGTTTAAAGTTGGCCTGGTTTCTCAATTATTATCTTTGCACAGGTCTTGCTAATGCAGTGTTTAGTGGCCGAAGCAGTGCGATGTTTTACAGAAGCAATGGAAAAATCAGCAGAGACCTCACCAATATCGTATTTGGCTTTCGAACTAGGGACACTGACGTGATTCTGCTGTATGCGGAGAAGGAGCCAGAGTTTGTTATCATCAGTATTCACAACTCCAAATTAGTCTTTCAATTACAAAGCGGCAACAGCTTTTATAAGCTGACCCTTGCTAGCTCACTGCCCGTGAGTGACGGGAAATGGCACCAAGTGATGGTCTCTATGGTAGAGCCTCTGTCCCAGTTCTCTAGATGGCACATGGATATAGACAGCAAGAAAGACACCGCAACTAGCACAACTGCCGCAGGAAGCCTCAACTTTTTAAGAGACGAGACAGACATCTATGTGGCTGACAAGGCTTTTGACAGTCTGGATGGCCTGCGAGGATGCATGAGCACCATAGAAATCAGTGGCATTTATCTCTCATACTTTGAAAATGAGGACATCCCTACTAAAAAACCTCAAGAGGAGCAGTTTCTCAAAATATCCGCAAACCCTGCTCTTACTGGCTGTTCGCAGGTAGAAGTCTGCAGCTCAGATCCCTGTATGCATGAGGGGATATGTGAAGACTTCTATACTTCCTACCGTTGCATATGTCCCAAAGGATGGACTGGCACCCATTGTGAAGTCAACATCGATGAATGCTTTTCAAACCCCTGCATTCATGGGAACTGCACTGACGGGATCAGCTCTTATGAGTGCAGTTGTGAACCTGGTTACACAGGGGTAAACTGTGAAGAGGACATAGACAACTGCCGGGGCCACCAGTGTGCAAACGGGGCCACTTGCGTAGATGGGATTGATGGATATTCTTGCCTGTGTGCTGGTAACTTCACAGGAAAATTTTGCAGGTACTATAAACAAGACAGATCCGTATGATTTTGTCACGTCTCTTCTGAAGAATTATTACACCATTGGTGTCTCCATTTTAAATGTGCATTTAATAAACTGCACATTACAGACCTGTATGTTGGCTGTTAGGCATCTATTTCTATATTAATCATGGCTGCAGAATTAATGTGTAAAGAGTCTGCAGTACCGCTCCGTTGGATGCGGACCGAGGCAGTGGAGAGATGGCAGCTGGGGCAGGGACTGACGAGGCAGAGCAGGGAGACAGGGAACAAGGCACAGCTCTGCTGCCAGCCTGGGTGACATGAGCTCTCTGATGACAGGATTACAAGTCCGACAGAGCTCAGATAGATGTGTGACAACTTTTTTTTTGGAAAAAAAGACTTTAAGGGTTTTGAATCTCTAGAACTATACTTTATTAGAGTAATAGAGCTCTAGAACTGTCAGCAGAGAAATTCAGAATTAGTGGGTAAGAGAAAATAACATCAGAAGGGCTTGCAAGGAAGTTTTTCTCCCCACCCACAGCATCTTTGCTTTGTGGGTCTTTTGCTACAAGCTTACTCTCTCAGCCTAGCAATCCTGGCGGCTGCAGACGCCACACAGCCCACTCTTCTCATCATTTCTGAGGCCTCCTCACATACCTGTTTCTTATTCTTCTCAGATACCCGCATATAAAGGCTGCAGGCTCTTCCCTGGCCTCTCTCTCCTTTACTTGCCCTTCTCTGTGTACCATAAACTTCTCCCTTCTGAGCATGACCTGTGCTCTCAGAGAAGGCAAAATCCTCTCCTTCCTCCAGAGGACTCCAACAAACCCAGTCTGGTGCAAAGCACGCAAGTCCCCCACGCACAAAAGTCCAAAGCACGCAAACAGACAATTGTCTTTGTGTTTCCCAGTCTTAGTCTTTTAGGCTATAATTACACAATTGCCAATTTTTGTTGACTATTTCTGAGTAGTGAGGACATCCTGAGATTTGAAGATGCCTTATGTTGGCCGGTATGGCCAATCTTGTCCGCTAATTCTCTCTTTTGAACTCTTCTACTAAGTTGTCCAGGTGTCCCATAGATCCACATCATATAGGTAGCGTGTTGTCCCCTTTTTTTTGTTTTGTTTAGCTAAGAAATGAATCATTAACTTACCAGTAAATCCTTGGAAAAGGAAAACCAAATTCAGCAAATTAAAAAAAAGTTATTCAAAACATGTTTTGTGAGTCTTACACCTCAGTTCCTGCTCTCTTCCCTTTGGACGGTACCCCAGCCACTAACAGCGTTTCTCCCCCATCTCAGTTGCTCCCTACCACTAGCCGTGAGCATCCTGAGTAGCCCAGGCTCCAGGTGCGGCACTGCACACAGATGTGGGGTTTCCTTTCCAAAAAAGAAACCAGGGAGGCACTAAGAATGTGCAGCCCCTGAAACTGTGTGCTCATTCACAGCTAAAACGTAATGCCTTCCCATTGGTATTGAATAGTATTTGCCAGCAGGAGCACTGCTCCCTCTACTTGGAGACTAACAGCGCTAGATTCTGCATTCAAATAACAAATTTGCAAGGTAGATCTAATTATTTTCTACTAAAGCAGTGGACTAGAGTGAAATTAAAAGCTGGGAGAGCATGAGACATCCAGAAACAAAGAAAGTGCAAATAACAGCTGCCATTTCCTTCTTATTTACCTAGATACAGAAGATTACCGTATACAGTTTGTGGGAACGAAGAGAGAAACCTCACCTGTTTCAACTATGGCAACTGCACCGATCTTGGCGGCGAGCTGAAATGTGTGTGCCTGCCTGGGTTTGCTGGAGAACGGTGAGATGCTCTGCCCAGCAGATTTTTGTGGAGCAATTCTTCCAGAAGCTGTTCCGGAAAGGTTGAGCGTGTAACAGCCCGAGGGGTTTTGCCCTCCTGCAGAAACACAGACAAAACAGTTGCTTAAGTTGAGCAGTTCCTTGCTTCAGTGGTTCTGAGGGCCTAAAAGTATAGCTGTTTTACTTAGACAACGATCACAAATTAATGCAGCAGGATTTAATCCAACATAGCACCATTAACTCCAGGGGAAGATATTATTTCTTAGACAGCATTGTATACTTAATTCTATGTGCCTGTTTTTTGGATTCCATGCCCGTTTTGTATATAACAAGTTATGTTGTTATCTTTCTACAGGTGGGGACACATAAATATATATATCCTGCTCGTGTATAAAAATCAGCCGCAATACACTGACACACGAATATGCAAAACTGTTTCGTTTTCACACATAGCATTGTGAATACACAATCTATTTTCCCACAGGGATGGTATGAGATGACATACCTGGTGGTGCTACAGCTTGTACCTTTCTTACTGAATGCTGCTGTACGAAAACAGAATTATTATTTTAAAAATAAGTTCAGAAACACTTTTTACATGTTATGGTTTAGTCTGAAACAGAAGGGGCCTTCCGCTCAGTTAAATTTTTATCTTGTAGCATGTCGTCACAATTCACACTTACCATTTGATAATGTTCTGCAAAGAGTTCTGGAGCAGGGAGTCCTGACAGCCTCAGGGCATCAGGTGCTGTACAAATGTAGGAAGATGTTGTCCTAGTCATAAATTAGGCTGAATAGGTAAGGGCACCCTTTTGGGTAGCGAGAAAGGAAATGCCGTACGTGCTCTTAGTGAAATCAGCTTTACATCAGAGTTTAATATCCAAAAGTGCAGCAGGACCAAGCGATGCTGGCTCTGCAAACAGAAAGAAGTTTTCAACAAACGGTTTTCATTCTCTCAAAAACTTATTAACTCACCAATTTTGTGAAAACAGTCCAGTAAGCTATCAAAGGTGCATGAAATGAAAATTTCCACCCACTCGGTGCAGAGTGTAGCTGGCAGACATGTCTGCATCATACTGTTTCGCTCATCCAGAAGGTCTGTGTACCACCTCACAACATCCAAAAAAGGGGAAAAGATCGAATAAAATAAAATAAAATAAAATAAGAAAATAAAAGCATATTGCCAGACACTTTGGTGTGTATATTTCTTGGTACTTCAAGAGAGAAGGAAAATACTTCTTCCTTCTTCCTTCCCCTGCCAGGCAACTTGCTAACTACAGCTTTGGGAATGAGTCTTCCTTACATCCATCCCACCGGCTGGCAATAATCTCTATTTTATGGTTCCCATGATTCTCATATTGAACGGTAGCCTTGTACCAAGCACACTGAGCTTTAATGGACTATCACAGCAAGGCATTCTTCTCCAATGTCTAAAATTGACTGTTTGTCCTCTTTTTTTCCAGGTTGCCAAACCATAAACCAGTAGCGCTTCTGTGCTTGCAGATCTTAGTATACCAAATGAGAAAATTTCACCCCTTCTTTTTTTCAGAACAAATACAAATATATCAGTTAATAAAAAATTAAATCCCAAACCCTTTGTATATTTATCTATCAGATTCATAAAACAGGCATTTTCCTTTAAGACAGTATTTCATCCCTCAGAAATCCATTGATGCACAGTGTAGAGAAAATAGTATCTTATGTCAATCAATTGACTTGGAATCACAAAAAAAGAACAAACTTAATAATAGGTGGAAAGGGAAATGTGAAAATATTGCTGTTCATAAAAGGAGACATAGCTGTCTCTTGAAAACAAATTTTTCATTGATTTTTTTTCATTTCATTTGATTTTTTTGAAATTACCTAAGGGAGTTAGGTTTTCAAGTGTTCTTGAGATTCGGTTGGGTTCAGATGCCTGGTTCCCTGCAAGATTGTGGTTTTTTTTTTTTTGGTTTTGCATAGGTAAATTCATAGCTATACAATTTTTGAATATTGGATTAATACTTTAATTTAACTTTTAGAAGTATGTGAATATAACATACCACCGAAGGAAACTGTTGAAACTTTTTTATAGATCAATAAAGAAAATCAGCTAAAAGTGTTTAATATAAAGAACAGCTCTCCTCTAATGTAACACTAAGATTTATTTTGCAGTTATAAATATGATTGAACAAAGCAATTCCTTATCATTCTCACATTCTTCTTTAACAATAAATCTGATTTTTTATCTGGAAAAATTAGGATTAACCATTAGCATTATTTGGAAAAAAAAAAAGGAGTAGGGTATTAATGGGGAATTTCATCAGAGCAGCAAATCACCAAATCACTCCTAGTTTTCAGACAACATCACACGTTCTTCTTTAATGTTCAGTAGGTCACCTTGAGAAAGTATGAGAACTCAAATTTCCTTTATCATCAGAATTAACTCAAAAACATTTAATGGTACCTGTTTAAGCTTGTAAAGCCCTGTTCCGCACCACTCTTACCATTCTCAGACCCGTGTCCTCACCAGATAGGAGATTCTGCTGGGCATCTATTGGCATTTCAAATTGAGGGGGGCGGCGGGGGGAAAGCGGGTGAGCATTCCCAGGGGCACTCAGCTGGGAAAAACACACATTTGTTTGACTTATATCCAGACTACTGAGAAGGAAAACGCGCCCTCAGCTCCCAGGAACAATGAAAACGGATAAGCAGGCTGTCGGCAGGATGCATGCTGGATCTCGCTCTAAAATCATACACAAACTTTTATTTCACATTGTTAAGCACCATTAACCATGAAATACTTTACAGAGATGAAATTTCCGGCTTAACTATCTGTGTTTGAAAATAATACAGGAAGTTCAGGATTAGATGTGGCTAATCAGGTAGTTAATAAAATCATAAACATATGTGGACTGAGACTGCAGATTTCAAAGAGAGCATCCTCCTCTCTCTCCCCCCACAAAAGCTTCTTAATTAAAAATGTGCTGTTCGGTGTGTTTTATTTGTGATTTCAGATGCTCACTGTTTGCAGTCTTTCCTCTAGGTGTGAAAAGGACATCGATGAGTGCAGCTCCGACCCGTGTCTGAACGGGGGCCTCTGCCAGAACCTACTCAACAAGTTCCACTGCCTCTGCGACGTCAACTATGCCGGAGACCGCTGTGAGATAGATGTAAGCGACCTCTCCTTTTTTGTCTCATTACTCTTGTGGCAGAACCTCTTTCAGCTTCTCTCCTATCTTATTCTGCGAATGGATGATGATCCAGCAGTTGAGTGGGGTGAACAGGAAGACTATTAGCAGTCTTTTAACTTTTGTATTTTAATACAGCAGAAGATGCCTTGACCTAACAGCTTAGCAAAGCAATACGAACATCAGAGTTTTACAAAATTGTTTTATATTTCTTTGAACAATTTTCTATGAATCGCTTTGGATCTGGTTTAGTCCTTTCTCTTCATTTTAGAACAAATGCTAGCAGATCTAAAAAAGTGTTTCATCCCACCTCCACCAGAGCATTTCACCACAAACACACAGCCAGTGGGCGGCACCGGGACACACCAACAGGCAATACGTATTAACGAGAATTTAAAGATATGCTGATGGTAGCATTGAAACCCTACTGCAATGAGTGGCAAAGACCCACTGCCTTCAATAAGGCTAATTTCACCCTTAAATCTTACAGATGGTCACTACCTTTGCATCACATAGCATGTTCATTGCTGTTTCTTTGGCACTGTGGTCTCACACCTGTGAAATCATATATGACATTTTTGGATAATGAGATAATAGTTTGGATTAGCAATTGGCTACGCACTGAGGACACTCGCGTGCATTTGAATTAGCGGCAATCTTGTGCTGATATCTCTAATCCTAAACCTCCACTCTGGTAGCCTGCACACCTCCAATAACTTATACTGAGATAAAATACAGTTATCTTAATGTTCATCATGATTCCTTTTTCAAGAAAGACCCAGTAAGTACATCAGACTTTAAAATCTTGTTGTCTGTTCAAAGACTTCTACCACTTTGAGTAAACTTATGTTATCCATCAATAGATATGAATGTCATCAGACAAAAATACAGTGATTTTTTTTTTTTGCTTCTCAGGAAGCAAAGTGCTTCAGTTCATAGGTTGTCCATGATTCTTTAAGGAATTAAAATAAGGGGCCTGAAAATTACGAATATCAGATTTGGCAAAAACTGTAATAGCAAAATATCTGTGGGGTTGCCTTTGAGAGCATAGACACAACTGAAGTACATTGTTAAATACAAAACAATAGTTAAAAGTGTGGTTTTCTTTTTCTGAACAATTCTTTAAGGCAAAAACCATTTATGAACTGTGCAACCATTTCTTTGGGCAGCCATGTTCATATTATATTTGTATAGATTCTGTGCTCCTCTTAGTCATTTAAATAGTGTCCTTGAGTGATGATCCAAAAGAGTAAGCATGTGTAAAGTGGTGTTTTATTATCAAGTGATATGGTTTGTAGCAGAGTTACAGGGAAGATTAACTAACGTCATACAACGAAGTCTTATGACTCCAGGGAGAACAGCTGATCTTCTGCAGCAGTCCTTGGGCCCGCTCATATTACAGTTTCCCCAACTTCAAACCTGACCCTGTTTCCGCAGTCCTACCCTACCTTGCTGTGGATTGGACTCTGAGCGTTCATGGATAGCAAATCCCACCTTTAATTCGACAGTTACATTAAGACACCTTAAAAAGTGTATAAGTGGGATGTTAAGGTTCCTGTTTTGCCACAGCAGAACATAGCAGAAGCCGCTGCCTGGGAATCAAGCCTCTATTCTTTATTTCCCACCTTTCATAAATGTTCCAAAGTAAGTCTGTTATTTTTCTGAATACCATTCAGTACATAATTGCAGCAACACTACTGATATTAAAAAGTCTACTCCTATTTTAAGGGGGGGAAAAAAAAACCCAGACACATTTTTTGCACACTTATGGAAAATACCATGATTCACTCCTGTGATATGTCATATATTCCTGTCTCAAACACCTGCCTTAGTATGAAAACCTAAGCAAAATATATTTGCTTATAATCGTTGTATTACACAAGGATAATTTCTTTGCTGTCTTTATCATACCGGAAAAGTGATTTGGGTAATTTTCTTCTTAATCTCTTATTAAAAAAAATAAAAATAAAATAACTCAGCTGAAAGTTCCTTTCCTTTTTGTAAGCAAACAATAAACATAAGGTAGGAATGCATGTTCCAGCACTGGGGATGAAATTAATGTAGTAGCAGTGTCAGAAACAAAACTGTATTCTATCAGATGTAGGGTTTAGTTATATATCTTACTGGGAATCCCATATCATATTGTGAATTACATAACACAAGGCAAAGATAACAAAACAAAAATGTGGTTTGCATTTTTTTTAATATGAAAATACAGTTTTGGAAAATTTGGGGTTTTAATCCAAATACAGTAATGTGATCAAACTTACAATTTCAGAGAAAAAAATATTTTTTTTATTAAATCAATATTTCAATGTGAAATGTTTGCATTTTGGTTTAAAATATCAAAGTAAACCAAAACCAAATGAAAACATTCACCTTCTTTTGAGTTAAAATGGCAATTTCCATTTATATGGAGAAATTTGAAGTAATAAAGAATGTATTATTTTGGAAATTTTAAACCAAACTGTAATTTTCATTTCATCCTGGCTAAAAATGTTACTTTGTTCAGTATTACTGAAATTAAAAATTTAAACACCATCATAAATAATTTGAAATGGAAATTATCATATCATTTCAGAATTCTAACTAAAAGCAAAGAAATAAGAATTTTGGAAGTTGTAACAGAAAAAGCCGTTGCTACCAACCAAAGCTGTTCAAACTGTTTTTTTAAAAAATCATAATTTAAAGAATCGCAATCATTTTGGGGTTTTTCTCACTGGGGTTTAGTTCAGCTCCCACATAAGTAAATCAAAGTGTTAAGTACTTTATAGAATAAGGATATACTATAATAAGCAAAAATTTCATCCTGATACTAATGTTGAAGAAAGCTAGAAAGCAGTACCTGTAATAAGCGTGTCTGAAATACTATAGCTATATGCATAATATGAAAATCAAAGTATATATCTGTATAGAGATTCCAAAACACTTTTTCTTCAATACTAGAAACTTGATATGAGTATACATACAATATTAAATACAGGTTTTATATGGATTTACAGCAATATGAAAGTTATTCATCTAGAATATATTAGCAGAGCACCAGTTCACTCTATCTTTTTCTGAGTACACACCTGTAATTGAATTCTTTCCTTCCTCTAATGCCTTGTCATCACGAAACATCCCCCGATTTCAGAAATGCTGCTCCTTTCCTCTTTGTACTTCTGTATTCTCAACTACATTGTGCACATGTACATAACTTTCCTACCTTTATACAAAAAAATAAACCTTCTGCCTTTGTCTTTTTATGTCTGCTCCTCATTTTCTGCTAATGACTCTATTCATTTGCTTTAAGTGTGCCGTGTTTTCTGAACATCTGCGCTTTACACCACACAAAACCTGAGGTTGTGTCTTCCCGATGTCTTCTCCAGGAGCGCTGGCAGTGCAGGGTCAGGCAGGTGCTTCCCAAGAGAGCGGTTCATCCCCTGGAACCACTTCAGCTCAATATTGTGCTACCTGCCAAGGGTGACTACCTCTGCTGGGTAGCTCTTGGTACCTTACAGAGCACAACTAAACAAACCAGCCCCAGACCAACAATTCAGAGGAAGGGATTTTTATCCGCGTGGCTTAAAGTCACTCCGTTACTTGGTCCCTCCTTATGTACTGTCAAAACTTACAAAACTGTTGAGCGTTACGAGGTCTCCATTAGCATTTTGATGGGTCATCCCTTTCCGTGGAGTTATCATACTCCATGAGGTGGACCCGTCCCACACACAGGTCTTGCAACACACCAGTGGAGAACAGGCTTCATATTTCTGGTTTAAAAGGTTAAAAAAAAAAAAAAGAAAAGAAAAAAAGCGCACGCCAGATTGATTAAAATAACTTTCTTGATTTTTTTCTTTTTTTAAATAAATGCAGTTGTAGGCAATTTAAAGGCAAATGGCTATAGAAGCAAACATGGAAAAAAAGCTGGATGAATAAGGACACTAAGCACTAAGATTTTTGTAAATACATCCAATTGCTAAGATATTTTAGGATTAGAGGTGTTGAAAAGGCCATTATTCGTGTTTAAGATAGAACAGCAAGAATTTAATACATCTCCACTGTCGCAATTTTATTGCAAATCTTTTCATATTTGATTTTCAATTAGAACACAAGCTCCCAGCTGAGTTTGCACTTTTGTGAGAATCTCAGTATGCGTTTAAAAAAAAAAAAGAAAGAAAACAAACAAGCAAGGTCATGATTTTTGGAGGTATGGCTTGTGATGCTGAATACTGATACTATCTGTAGTGGATCCCTCTATATTTTGATACTAAGATTCAAATTGTTTTTCAGATGCCAGTGACTCATTCAGAAATATGGGCAATGGGAAGTAACAGTGCTTGTGCTTGAGGCAGAATTAAGATTTCTGAAAAGAGGACAAAGACAGTGGTGATGGCGGTACTAGAAGGAAGAGCAAAGGGTTTTGCATCACCTATGGGATGAATGAAAGGGCGTTCTTTACTGAGTTTGGCAAACATGAGAGGTATTTTACTGGGGAAGTATACACAGAGAATGACAGTTGCTTTGTTGACCATGCATATCTCCTACTTCTGACCCTTAAAAAACAGGCTCTGACTGACATTCCTCTGTTGGTGCTCCAACACGATTTGGACTCTGCCAGCAGTGTCCTACCACAATTTTAACTACAAAGAGCCCATGTGTTTGTCAATTGGAAAATATCCTTGTGGTGTGCTTATTTGAATTCTCTAACTCCCAGAATATTTAATTGTTAAGAAACTCAATCCAATACTCAATTTACTCAGTGCATGTGACTACAGTATGTTGGAGAAACTAAAAATAGGAAAAAATCTGCTTCAAACTTGCACTGAAGAAATCAGGTTTCATTCTTTCATTGCAAATATTTTTCCTGGCCTGATACCCAGAAGTTCAACTAAGGGGGCACTTTACTTGTATATATTAGCTTTTAGCACTTGAACTTACAGTTTCATACCTTGAGTTAGTGATTCTCCCTAATAATAAGGAAAATTTTGTTTGTAATGAAAAATTCTTCACAATTTCTACTTCAAGAACCCCAAACCCTGGTTCTAAGAACTACAGCCTAAAAAAAGCCACAAAAGTCCCTCCAGCAAGTCTTCTTTCTGTGTTGCTTAGGTTACTATTATCTGAAATAGGTTTCCAGAGTGTAAAAATAATGCAGAGTTTGGTTGTTCATTTTACTTGTGTTTCAAGAGTGCCCTGAGGCCCCATTAGGCTGAGGAGCACCTCCTGCTGGGGCTGCGTTCTGCTCTTCTGTGCTAGCGAAAGGCAGACGCGTCCCTGCTCCGGCTGGCGAACAGCTCAGTCTCTACTTTGAAATTGTTTCTCGAACATTATCATCAGCTGCCCCTTTGGGACAGCACTTCCCCACAAAGCACACCCTCTCCTATTGTACATGTGAATATACATGAAACTTGAAAGTGGCGGTGGATTTCACGTCCCAGAATTAAAGTTCTGCTTAAGGTGGCTACTGCTATGTGCTCTGGTGTGCACTGTTGTTGCTTTCATATCCTCGTCCAGCTGGTACCTTTCCATACTCCTGGGCGCAAGGACAAGCATCATGCACTGGAGGTTACGATTCACGTTTAATGTCATTAAAAATACACTGATAAGCATGTAAGATATGTTCAATATTTCAAGAAAACTCTCTCAGGTTTCCATAGCAGAGAGGCACAGAATTTTGATTGAATCTGCTCTACAGCAATTAGCTAATGTATTCATTAACTGCAAGGGTTATTAATATGAATGTAGCAAACGATACTTAATTACAATAATTAATGCCTGGTGATTCATGAATAATGCATTCCATAGCTATTTACATATTCATACTTATGAGGCTATTAATGGATAATTATCATTTGACTAAAAGATGTGGACATCAGGAATTTAACAACTACACCATTTTCTCCCAGTCTCACTGTGGCTTTACCTGTTTGTCTTGCTCTAGTATTCCTCTATCTTGCCATTATACACAGAAATCAAAACCATATTTTATTTCCAAGACCCATAGAGCAATATAATGGCAAATACACCCATACAGGTTAGTTTTCACACTGCACCAGTTCTGAGCCAGTACTCTCATCAGTTTACGTCCTGAGGTTGCAAAACAATTTAGAAGAGTTTTAGGATATTATTTGAAAAGAAAAAAACCCCAACTCTTCACCTCCTCTTTCCAGCAGAAAACTTCTCAAATACTAGGAGGTGAAGTGCAAGAGCAGCATTAGCGTTCTGGTTCCTCAACTGCAAAGGCAGAAACAAAAAATCCCAAAGAAGAAATGTACACATTTGTAAGGGAAAGTATTTGGTGTAAGAACTTTGTTCTCTTGGTCATCAGTACAGATTTGTTCTTGTCCTGAATTTACACGCTTTCCTACTGCAGATGGTTAGGACACTTCCGTACTTCAGAGTGTGTTTATTTGTGAAACTAGGGTAGCAATATTGTCAACACCTTTATTCTGAACAAAAGATCTGCCCTAGATGGCTGGTATTTATGCTCCAACGCACAGATTTCAGCCTCCATGGAAGCGGATAAGTTGCTCGCCCTCCCAGGCTTGGGGAAGACTTTAAGAGCCATAGAAGGGCAAAAATACAGCACAGAATTTTAAAAAAAATACTTTTCATATTTAAATATAATTATTTTAAGGCAATATAATAATTTGCCTTAGCCTAAGTTTGAATGCCCAATGCTGACAACACTAAGAAAATAATATTCAGCTGCCAGCCTCGGGAGTGTGGTAAAATGAAGAAGTAAAGCTGGGTAAGTCAACTGAAACTGGGAAGTGCTGCCACCCTCATTTTTAGACAAGCCACTCACCTACTGCTCCTTCACAGCACCAGCCGAGGAGCTGTGGGTGCCCCAGAGCACTGAAAAGCTTATCCCAGCTGTCATAACCTGCAGAGAGTGAAGAGAGGGTCTCACCATACATGGAGGTCAGCTCCAGGGTCTCCTCATACGGTATGGCTGAACAACCCATGTCTCCAGGCAGCGGGATCAGGTCAAGCCATTGGGGAGCATCAGCCTGATGTCTCATTAAGTGAGCACATTTGTGTCTGCTGTGACTTTTGCCTTCTCCAGTGCTCTTGCAGCCTGTTGAGAGAGACTCATATGTTCAGTAAAACATTTCAAAATTAAACCGTTTTTATGAAATTCCCTGTCCCGCATAGCTAACTCCACTGCATTTGAGGTCCTTGCCTTGCAATAATATAACCTCATGAAATCACAGATATTTAAAAGCACTTGTTTATGTGCTCTAAAATCATGTGGAAGCCAGCAGGACCAAAGGAGAGAGGACTGAACCCCTGCTCAAATCTGATGCCCTCAGCCTCCAGCAGCCATGGTCAGCGTAGCCAGCCCACAACACGTTCCTGCTGGCTGCCTTTCCTAAGCAGGGAGCAAGCCATGGGTTAGGAAAACTATCAACGAGCAGAAGCCAACTCTCAACTATCAGCTCTCCTGAAGCTCCTAAGATCTAGACAGGGAGCAGACTGCGGGGAGGAAATAAGCAGTCTGGGCTATATAACCTACATTCTGTAAGGCTGCTGCTGGAAGCATAAGGAGTATTCCCTGGTACTTCTGATTTATTCTCTGTAGCGCCTTACTTTGAGAACACCCTCATCATCTTGACTATTTGGAGAAAAGGACCCTACAGCACAGGTGAACTTATTGCAGTCTGATGATAGGTTATTGAAATAATATAATTTCATCGACTAAAGTAAGTTTTTACTATTTTTATTAGCCTAGCAGAGTCAGCGTAGCAGAGAGAGGAAAAAGCTGGAATTTATTTGTTTTCACGTCATTCGCATGGTTGTAGATCACCCATCATAGCAGAATTGTTACCGCTGATGGCAGGAGCCAGAGAGCGCCCAGCTTTATTCCTGTGCCAGGTCAAATGTGGGGTAAGAAGAAACATCTTTAGATTTGTAAAATGAGCAGCTCTGCTCTGAAGTCATTGGAAGTGTCACAATGCCATTTTTACAGTTGTTTTTCAGAGCAGAACAGACCCTTAATATCCTTTGCTATTTTCTATTTGTCTGTATTCAAAACACAGGATTTAACTAAAACTTCTAAAAGGATATCGCAAGAAACACATTTAATATGTGTCATAACATAAGGTACAAAACCATTAGGATGCAAAGACAATAAGGTTATCTGGTGTGTCGAGGCTGGGAAAGACAAGAAAGCTCCTCACAAGGCCAGCATTACTGCACGCATCAGTGGAAAGCAGTTGAATATTTAATGTGCGTGGTAAATATAAGCAGAAAAGGGAGCCCAGATGACATATGACAGCATAACACTCTGCAGTATAGGAATCAGCTCAAGTACAGTATTCACATAACACATTTAGTATGCAGACTAACACATTTTGTCTGTACACCATCCTTTATGTTGCAATGGCATTGTTTTCCTTTTTCTCACCTTCTGATGTTCTCCCTGTAGACTCACGTTCACATCACATGGGCATTTACTTCAGTCATTGCTCACTTTATAACGCATTCATGCACTCCACGCCTGCATTGTTCAGATACTAAATTTCACATCTTTTTTCTTATATGGTTCATGAGACTTAACGTTCTTTTCTCTTTTATCTACTTTTTCTATCTTCAGGTAATGCAGCAGGCTTAGCAGTGAGGGAATGGATTCTGAAAGTTGCTTTAGAACAATTAACTCATAAATATAAAAATAATATTCTAATTTACTTTTCTTTCTTTGGGATGTTTCTGTTTGGGTTTTTTATGTTTGGTTTGGGTTTTTGTGGTTTTGTTTGGTTTTTATTTGTTTGTGGGGGTTTTTTTAAGAGCAGGAATAAATACTTCTGTCTTCCAGTTATCTCTGTATACAAAAAAATGTAGCTCTGATCTCATTCTAAGGACTATCCAAAAAAGAATGAACATTTTGGTAATTCTGGTATTTCTGGCTATTGCTCTCATCTAATGCTGAAACTTTGCATATTTCCATTTACTTTGTGCCTTAAAATACAATTGATGAGAAAATTATTTTGCTGCAAGTATTGAAAAGTCTTTTCTCTGGTTTTTCTTTGTGTCTGTTTTCCACTGAAAATGGAAAGGAAGCTATGTTCAGTGGTAATTTTTTTAAACTTTTGTTTTTAAAAAATATGGATTTTTATCTAGAAAATAGCAAAACTGCCGTGATACCCCAACAGCGGGTGTTAGCCACCTATGGGCTTCCACTTTTACACAGTAAGATGCTTTTTATTTGCTGGACAACTTGGCCAAACACTGACTGAAACGAGACCATAAATCTGTTTTAATGCCATAAAGCCCAAATAGCTTAATTGACCGAAAGTTTCTAAAGAAAAGAAAATTCCGACATCACTTGCAAGCTGTAAAATATAGTCTGGTCTTTCGCTTTAGTACTTATGAAAAGAAAAAGAAACTGAGCAGAAGTTAAGGAGTTTGTGATGGAAAAGGTGACTTACTCACACTGCGTGCGTGGTGGCAGCAATCTCTTGGGGTTCAATGTTTGTCCTTTCACTCAAATCGACAGAGCTGAAACGTGAGTGTGAGGCTTTACATGGAATTTATTGCCAGATTAGGATCAAGGTGGCTTCAAAGGAAGCTCATTCACCACCGTTATGATTAGAAAGACCAAAAGTTACCCACGCCTTAGACACATTTATGTACATGTATATATATATATTTAAAGGATGCAAGATAAAAGGTAAATATGGAGATTTCCCTGGTACTATGGATAAAGCACTTCAGAATATCTACCCACATTTATTCAGGTGCCCGGATGGGAACCATGGTCCTCAGTTCCAACCAGTACTTTATTTGGACAATGATAGTGCTACAGCTGCTTAACAGTATTGACATATTAGCTCAGCATAACAAATACATCTTGTAGGCCAGTGTTAATGCCTTGGAATCTAATCATACGCTTAAGACTACTATCAAAGGTCCATGAAATTATGATGTTTCCAGATAAAACACGGCTGGCATGTGAATCTCTCTATGTATTTCTTGATGAACTCACTCTGCTCGTAAAGTACATTCTTGTGCGGAGTATTTTTCAGTTCTTGTTATGAAATTCCCTTCCTAATAACATCTGAAAAAAATTTGCACACTTTACTAGGTTTATAGACATTTTTCCACTAAAAAGCAATAAACAGAATTCCTGTTCCTGAGGATCTGAAATATATTTTGGTTTCAAAAGATCAGGAACACTTATCTGTTTTGATAGAGAGAGCCATTTAAATGAGAGGCAGAGCTTGTTACAACAATATCTGAGCTTTGTACCAAACTAACTAACTGTGCAGCAAATACAACTGTCCTTAAATTTATTCAAACAATATTTGATAGAACGGATTATTCATTTTTCAAGTAGAATAAGAGCACTGAAATAAAAAAATGTGATACTGCTGCAATTGAGCGGAAAGGACAGGAGAATCAGCAGCTTTACAAACCTTTGTAATTGTTTTGTGTGAGCAGATTTTGCACCGCTGCAGACAGCTTTGGTTGTTGGTGGACCCACCAAAATGCTAGGGTGGGGATTTTGGAGATTCTCAGGCAAGTAAATAGTTTGGGGTCTAATTTACCCATTACTGAAATAAATGGAAATATTTCCATTTCTGTCTGGTGCAGCACGGGTAACACCCCCACACTGTGCTCTTCTTAGCCCCCAAGGGACAGGACCCTCTGTTCCCACTTCTCCAAGCAGTAATTCTTTGTGGGTGAAATTAAAGGTGCCGTTCCTTTCCTGATCATCCCGCGACAAGACTTTTTCTCCCCCATTGACTTTTTGCCAGTTACCCAGGAAAAGGATGTGTGGTCTGAACACAGCAAGCCTGGCTGACACCTGGGAGCTGCTAATCTGGGAACACAAAAAAAACCCCAAACTCGCTCACAGTTAAGATCAATGAGGAAATAACGAGTAGCTATTGAGAGGGCCTGGCAACATCACATCTTCTGCATAGCTAATTTTGGTGTGTATTCACAAATGCCAAAGCCTAATCTTTGGTCCTCTTATCTGGGCTGACTCCAATCCCTCAGAGAAATAAATGGGAATGTAAGCACACATCTCCTCCACAAAGCTTACATAGTGATGTAACTGTTATCTTTTTTTGTCCCAAAGCCTACCATTTTGTGAACTGATGCAGCATATTGCACACAAGAGTCACGCAAGACACTGTGCTGTGTCTCATGGAAAACTCGTTTTGGTCCTTTCTTATTTTATTGTTTCCTTTAATGAAACAAAAAACCCATTCAAGCCAAAAGCTCTGTTTCTATACATGTGAAAACGTAACACATCCTTCACAATAGACCTAAACCCACAAGTAAAGGGTGGTGGTGTCTTCTGTCACTTTCTACAGGCTTAGAAGTTATTATGCCCATACAAACCCTTCCCCGTCCTTTCAATACGTGGTATTGCCAGGGAGTCTCAGCGGTTCCTGAGGATCTCGCTGGAAAAGCCAGAGCAGAGTCCCAAAGAAAACCTCAGGCTGTCAGGGCCACCTATCTTTCCCGGAAGTGATCAAAAAAGGTGGTTTTGGAGGAGATCCTGGAGGCACAAAGTGGTACTGAGGGAAATGAAATGACACAAGTAGGAAAATTGTAAGTAAAATGGATCTGTAAAAATCATACAGATGGGGACAGCACTGAACACCGGGGCTATATCTTAGCTCAGTAAGAATGACTTCATTATTTTAAGTGAATGCTGTGGCACATCCGTAAGGTACAGAAGTCATATTTTCTTGTCCTTTACTGGGAACTGAACAGAGAGAGAGAGCGCACGATCTACCCCGGGATATTTTAACCACAGCACTTTAAAAAAATGAAGCATTATTGGTATAACCTGCTGCTAAACAATAGTCTCCAAAACTGAAGTTCTCTAGATGGAGTTAGCATGGAAGTGATATTTCTCTTCATTACTCAGCTACCCCCACCCACCCACCCCTGCTGCCCCGGAGAAGCACTCAGGCCTGACACCTGACACACAGGCTGGTCGGAGGGTAACTGGCCTGGACCCAGAACCCTGAAACAACATATCTGACCTTGAGAACGTTTGAGCTCATGATCACTTATTTCATCCTCTTCCAAAAACACTGATGAAAGAGGAAGCAGAAGAATTCTTCCAGAAGAAAATACAAATTTATGACACTTCTGCTAAAATCATATATAATGACCTGGATGAGGGGATAGAGTGCACCCTCAGCAAGTTTGATGATGACACAAAGCTGGGAGGGGTGGCTGACATAGCAGAAAGCAGTGCTGCCATACAGTGAGACCTGGACAAGGCTGGAGATTCAGGCAGAGAGGAACCTTATGAAATTCAACAAGGGCAAATGTAGGGTGCTGCACCTGGGGAGGAATAACCCCATGCACCAGTACAGGTTGGGGCTGACCTGCTGGGGAGCAGCTCTGTGGAAAGACACCTGAGAGCCCTGGTGGACAACAGGATGACCATGAGCCAGCAATGTGCCCTTGTGGCCAAGAAGGCCAATGGCCTCCTGGGATACCTCAAGAAGAGTGTGGCCAGCAGGTGGAGGGAGGTCATCCTCCCCCTCTACTCTGCCCTGGTGAGGCCACATCTGGAGTGCTGTGTCCAGTTCTGGGCTCCCCAGTTGCAGAAGGACAGGGAACTGCTGGAGAGGGTGCAGCAAAGGGCTACCAAGATGATTAGGGGACTGGAACAACTCTCTTATGAGGAAAGGCTGAAGGATTTGGGTCTCTTCAGTCTGGAAAAAAGACAACTGAGGGGGGACCTTATCAACGCTTATAAATACTTAAAGAGTGGGTGTCAGGAGGATGGGGCCAGGCTCTTTTCAGTGGTGCCCAGCGACAGGACAAGAGGTAATGGGCACAAACTTGAGCATAGGAAGTTCCACCTAAACACGAGGAGGAACTTCTTTACTTTGAGGGTGGCAGAGCCCTGGCACAGGCTGCCCAGAGAGGTGGTGGAGTCTCCGTCTCTGGAGACATTCCAAACCCGCCTGAACGTGTTCCTGTGCAACCTGCTCTGGGTGACCCTGCTCTGGCAGGGGGGTTGGACTAGATGATCTCCAGAGGTCCCTTCCAACCCTATGGTTATATGATAACTTGCTTGATTTTATGGTTACCTTACTGATCTTGAAATAAGCATGAAATTGAGAATATTTTAAGGAAGTATGCAAGTATCAATCAGAAGGGTTGCTCGGAGTCATAAACATCTTGGAAATCACTAATTCAGTTATTAGTTGAATTAAATAGCTTATTTGTGGTATAAAAAGTAAAGACAGCAAACAAGCAAAGCTTGTGGGACTTCAGAATGGGATTTTGGCAGAGGATGAACTATCTCCAAGCACTGCAACACAACCACAACCAGGTGCTTTAACAAAATGGGTCGTCATTGGTTTGGGGCAGTGACAGATAATGGGAGTGATGGAGCCAAATCCTTTCAATATCTGAGGCTATTCAAAATCCAAGTAAGACCCTTCAACAGTCTTTAACCTGTAATCGTCCCATGGGGTGTTGAGTTGAGCCCTCAGGCTCCGGCACAGTGGAGTGAGGACTGCACTCGGGGTATTTGCCTGTGAGGGGTGACTGACCAGCCAGCCTGGGAAAGAGCATCTGTCCTGGTGCTCAGACAACAAATAACAGGTCAGCTGATGTTGAAAAGGGGACTTAGAACGTAAGCCCATAATAGGTACATATGAATAATTTATTACCAGTGTAAATGCAGTATTCTTGCAGCTTAAACAACAGAGAATGCCATACTTCATTCCAAAAAAGAAATTTTGTACAGTAAAAATGCCTGATTTCAACAGCTTCATCAAAGACTACCCATCCAAATGAAGTCTGCTTGCTCAGGGCTTCATGCCTTGGTGTACTAGCAACTGTACAGACACCAAGGGAGTGACAGACTGCCAAAGATGGAGACCAGGGGGTAAATCCTAAACCAGACCTTGCTCGTTCCCATTCTCAACGGGAGCTCTAGAGCCTGGCCAGGGCTGCACTGCCCTGATATGACTGCTAGGGACTGGATGCAGCTATTTGTGCAGGCAGTGTTTCAGCAGTATAAAAACATTAAATTCAATTACCATTTCCACCGTGGGTGGCCTAACTGATCATAAGCTGGTCGCGTCTCTATTTTGTTCTTCAGTTTTCCTCTCTGACAAAAGGATGCTTTAACAAAAGGCCTGCTTTAAAGGGGATCTCGAGACTGAAAGCTGCCATTTAAGAATAAGGATGGAGCTGGGAAGGAAGAACCACTTGGGCTGTCTGTTCAACATAGGACAACTCCGGTATCTGTGGAAGGCGGAATCAAAAGGGGGGGTTGTATCAGAAATAGCTTACACCTGCAAATTAAGGTGGATTTTGACCTGACTCCGTGCTGTTTAGAAAATGTGAATTTCAGCCTGTATTGAGGAGCCCACAGATGTAAATTAATACTCTGGCTAGAAACAGGGTTGAGTGGCACTCATAGTCAATACATCCTTCCTTGGAGGACCAGAGATAAAGTCAGTGACCTGAGCCAGTAGATTTTTTTCCTACCTCTAGGAAGTATGATCTTCAAGAAAATCTTCTGAAAGTGTGGGGAATCTTCTTGAAAGAGATTGACAAAGCTGCCATTACTTCCTAGCATGTTAGAGTAAATCTCTCTAATCTGAAGTACAATGTATTTTCTGTTAGTTATCTTTAGGTGGCAGTAAGGTAAAAGCACGGAGTAGAGAGTTAAGAGAAGTCTCTAACGCATTTTTAGAGACCTTTTTCTCATGTACTGTGCTGGCTATAACATAGAAATAGATTTCATAAACCACTTGTATCTTCAGCAGATCTCCAAAAAGCAATTATTAGAGTTGACTTCATCCACATCACATTCATACGCAAACCTGTTGAATACCAGCAATATTAATGCAATTGCTAGATACTATATTAGGTACGTAGTACCTGATCCAAGAATCCCGGAGGACAGAGGCAAGGTTCACAGGAAGACAGAGGCTCATATGCTCCTACCAACAAGATGGAAGTACACTGAAAAAAAAAAGCCACAAGAAAAAACAACTCCAACAACAAATCAAAGGTATAAATCAAGATTAAAACAGGGTTTCAAGTAGTAATTATTGACATAGAGGTTTATAGGTTTTTTTTTTTCCATTTAAACTTTTCACATGTGCAACTCTTCCAAAGTCTTTCGTGAAGCTAAAACATAATGATGTTTGTTGTCTCTAATCAACTTTCTACTTGAAAAAAAGCCAGTAGTATAAAAACATACTCAACATTTTTTATCAAGGAATATAATTAGCTAAGTAACGTGACAGTGTCATGTAGTGTGCTAAGGCAAGTATTATGTAGCCAATAAAGGTCTATCTTATACTATTAATATTTACAGTTGGAAGCACGAGATGGCTGCAATCGAAGTGCTGCACCCAACAAAGGCTAGCTGTTGACTTGATACCTTGTTGTCTGACAGTGTGAAACAGTCAAATAGCTACTTACTTCATCACCACTTGACAGCATAATATTAATGCTAGGTAGCAACACATGGCTGTTTTGCAGGAACTTAGCACCAAATAAGGAGAAGAATTTCGTGGAACAGTTTTGAGATTGTAGGCGTAGCTTATCATCAGAGAAATATGGATGGAAAGTTTCTGACAATTACGGAATAAAACAGGAATCATCACTCTGCTATACCTTACAGTGCCAACCCACCTATCACGCACCACTGGACAGAGCAGTTTCTTATTCTCACAGAAGGTGGGAAGAGGCAAGACTGACAGCTTCAGCACAGGTTGCACCTATTCTTATGGAGAATCAGGACCTGGTGGAGATAGAGGACCCTGCTTCCCATCGTCACAGTCAGGGACCAGAGCCCACAGAAGGTGGCTGCATCTGTGTGTGACGCTAGTCTTTGATGGGTACTTAGTGCTGTTCTCAAAGGTCTGATTACAGAAATAAAAAAAAACCAAAACACTAGCATCACTAATTAAGGTAGAGATCTTTAACCTCAACTGTTGCATGCTGGAAAGAAAGTGGAGTTTTGAGCGACCAGTTCCGTGCCCGCAATTCAGGTTGTGCAACTCCATTAAAGTTAGTTGAAATTGATAATGCAGAGCACAGGCAAATGATGCCTGGTGAAAACAATGCGCATGGAAACGTATTAGGGAGGAGAAAAAACGTGCAGGTGTTCACTTAGATGAGCTTTATGGTTTCAGATTGCAAATACCTTAGTAAAATTTCTCTTTTTTTTTTCCCCTAATACAGAAAAAAACTGGAGTCTAGAAAGTGAGAAAAAATGTGCAAAATTCAGAAAATCGAAGCTTGCATTAGAAATGGTTTAGATTCACCCTTGACATAGCTGCTGATAGCCTACGTTATCATTCCTGCCCCATTCTCTTACCCAAATGCTGTCATTCCCAGCAGCCCCATCTCAAATGTTATAACATCATCCTTCACGCGCTGGTCTGCTCAACACCTATGCAATCAATGAAGAAAGCAGTTTCGCAATTCATTCTTCTTTCTTGTGATTTTGACTATTTCGCTCTGCCTACTAAACCTCTCTTCACCTCTTTTCCTGGGGAACTGCCCTGCCCTCATCTTCAGCACTGTAGCACCTTTTCCTGTTCTTCTCCCGCTTTTGGGTTTAACCTTCTGACCCGCTCCCACCCACTCTACTCTCCCATGACAACAAGAGCAAACTTCCTCAAAAGGCCACTACTGTGTGTTCTTCCAAATCGCGCTTCAGGAGTCATTTCCACTGTGGCAACTATAGGGATGCAATAAACTCAACCTGGCTATATGAAGGGCAATGACAGAAAGTTACTGTTTTCAGCAATAATCTTTTGATTTTAAATATCATCCATTCCTTCCTGCAAGATGCTTGCCTGATAAGGCTTTTATCCACCACAAAGATGTATTCCTATAGAATCTGCGGTCTCAAAACTGTAATGCAGTTATCCCCTATGGGGAAACGCACCTGATACACCGTGCTGTTATGCACGTACAAAAATAATTCTCTATCATACCCCAAAGCATTTCCCGAACTGGAAAGGGATGTTACACCCCAGAGACTGACACCTTTACTAAAACATTTGTCTAGTCTGCAATTTAGCAGCTATGGGACAAACTCCTCCTCCTCGGCATGCTTTGCCTGGATTTGCACCAGCTATAGATTTTCCCTCCTCTCCTTTCAGATTGCAGCAGATGGTGAAGTTCCTACACAAGAGGCTGTCGATAGAATTTTAAAAGGCATCTCATAACAACACATTGGAGCTGCACATTTAATCTGTGCTGCACCACCAAGATGATCTTAAAAAGAGCTGGAGCACGCTTACAAAATTAGCACTGGCAGTTGCTGCAGAAACACTACCAGGGAGTCTTCTCAAAGCCCACGGCTTAATGAGAGCTTACCTCCCAAACTGCCAGCCAAATCACTGCTCTGTGTACAACCAACACGCTGCTGTCTAAGAGAAAAGGCATTTAATACTCTGTCCTGTGAGATACTGATCCAGAAAAATATCTGATGGAGGTTTTAAGGGGCTACTTCTGTACTTCTGGCCTTTTTGGGTCTGTGTCTGAGCTCACGTAAAGTACAGCGGCCAAAATCAGAAATATTATTTCTTCTGCCTAAGACAGACCATCCCAGGCCTACTAAATATCACTGTTTTCATGGCTGGACCACTTCCGCTAAACAATTAATGTAAGTCAGGCATCAACATTGCAAGTAGTTAAATAAATTATAGTTACTGTATGTAGCCTGTTCTTTAAAGATTAATTCCCAAAAGTGAGATTCCAAGTGTGAAAAGCTACTCAGCCAAAAGGCTAATATTGTAAACAGAATGCCACCTGAGACGAGCACTACTGCAAGTACTAGCATTGAGGAGGGGGCAAATTGTTTTGATTTAAACACAACGCTGTTTCCAAGTGATCCAGGAATGGTCCTGCAGCCTGACGCGGGGAGGAGGAGGAGGTCATCTGTGTGTGCCCATCTGACTGGAAGATCAAGACTAACGTGAATAACGCCCTTGTTTAACCCAAGACCGCTTTACAACACTTTAGAAAGCTCCACCTCCAATCTCCAATTTCTTACTCCACTATAATTAGAACAAACTTCCTCATTAACTTCTGTAGTGTCACAACAGTGTGACTTCACGTGTCAGGAGGGAGGTTGTCAGAATTTCTTAATAAGGAACCTTCCTTGAAAGCCCAGCTAAATCCTAGACTTCAGTCATCTTCGTCTTTATTTTCTCCCAGGACACCAGAGATGTAATTCTTCCTGGATAGTAAAAATTGCATTTTTCTCACCTATAACTGGTCAAGCCAAATGATCAATTTACCACTATAGCTGTTAAAGCCAATTCTCTCTATATTTGTGCTTTTATTTCAAGAATTTTTGGACAACCAAAAGTTAACATTTTCCAGGAAGGAATTAATTCAAACTGTCACTTTTCAACTAAGAAAAACTATTCAAACAACATTTTTAAAAAATCCTATGTACTAGATACAGGTGGCAGTGAATGTAATTTCTTCAGAGACATTTTAAGAAAATATTCAGACAATAATATCCACCAGAAAAATAGTGACATAAAAAAAAAGATGACTTACAGACATTCTTCTCCAAGGTCTTCACCTATATATGTATGTAATACTGTGGTTCTTCTGCACATATCAGAAGTAGTCTCCTAAGTTCGGCAATGTCCGCAGAGGTATGTAGAGGGCTCGGGGTGTCATTCAGGCCCTCCAGCAGTGAGATTGTCTTTTCCTGCAGATCAGGAAAACAACTCGGAGGCTGATGGCAGAAACAGCAACGACAACGACGAAAATTCAAGATTATCTACGACTCTGTATGTAGTATAGATAGATTTTCAGAGGACTACAGAGTTAGGTGAGGGATGACAGGATGCCTCCTCGCAGTGGACATGGTCTCAGAGGGAGAAGTTCCCAGGATGTGGAGAGAAAAGCAGTCGTGCTTACCCTTTATATGCCAGGTGTGTTACCTGGCATATAGAAGGCAAAGCTACCTGTGACCAGCACCAGAGCCGATATGTGGCAGCTACAGGCCAGCCTGAACTGGAGCTATGGGCTGGCTGACTGCAGGGGGAAGCAGTCACATCTTCAGGCCACGGTGATCTTCATCAGGTATCCAAGGCTCCAAGTCTGAATCTGGTCCTCCTACAAACTGGTCTTGTTCTTATTCATCAAAGAAGCAAAACTAGAGAGAAACCCCGCAGCAGCCTTTCTGGGTCTGTTTTTTTTTCTCTTGCTTTCTGCTTGTCAATTTCAGACAATTCAAACTCTTTTCTTACCAGATAATCCTGAAGCTTGTTAGGCACCAGGTTTAAAGTACAGCAGATATTGTGCCTTTCAGGAATGAATTCCTTGACACACAGAGGCAAGAATGGCCGCACAATGTGACTGCCATACGAAATGCATTTTTGAAGCCCACAAGATAAACTGAAGAGTTGTAAGGTGTGCAGAAGGAAAAGGAGTTGGTGGCCTCACTGCTGATTAACAGTGGGAAATCAGCTAAGGTGCACCGCAGACACAACTGCTGCCTCCCTGGTTGCCACAGGTACCAAAGCAGGAAGGCATCAATTATTCACGTACCTGAATGACAACTGTGCGTAGGCACGCTCAACAGAGATGAGTGCCCACGTGGACAACAGCATGAAGTAGGAAACCAGGATAAAGAGGATAAAGCAGTTAAAGGAAATAGCTGATGCATATCGAATCTTAAAAAGAGTTTACCCTTTCCAGCGGCCTGTGAGGTGTTTGGCTCAGCTGGACATGAATCTGCTCTCTTTAAATGAGTCCAAAATGGGTTATTGGTTCAACTCAGTAGCCCAACATCTAGGTCAACACAGCTCTTGGGACCTGGTAGCTGGTATTTAGCACAAACAGAGCAGCTACTTTTTACAGACTGATGAGCGGGAGAGTGATAGGTGCTTGCTTGTGAAGGTGGGAAAAAAAAATTACAGAAAAAGGGACTTCACCTCTCATTTAAGGTACTTTTATTGGAATTAAGTCAATCTATAGATTTATGGTCACTTCAATGCTGTTGAAAATAAACTGTAGTCCCACAAGCTGGGGTTATCAATGCATCTTATTGTAACATATTTGTGTATGACTGCCTGGACAACTTCTTGAACTACTGGGATTCTTATTTGAATTCAGCATTTAACAGAAAAAAAATCTCATAACATGGTTGTAAATCCTCAATGAAATAAACTCAGGATATCTATGGGTTTTTTAAACAAGCTAATGGCTTTTCTTCGGCTGCTCAATATTATGCCTATATGCCCCCAAACCTTTCAAAGTAATTCTGACATGGATTAAGACCATTCAAGCCAATCATCCCCCATTACTATAGCAAATGGTTTTGATTTGGGGGCAGTAAATCTGGATGGCGTGGATCAGAAGTTCTTACCGCGAATGAAGTGATAACCTTGTGAGTGGTGTCAGGAATCGGGATCCGGAGACTTTGCTGGCGAAAGCTCCAGTGCGCACAAGCAGCTGCAGAATTCCCTGCACATTGCAGCAAAGGGAATTCTCCGAGGCCTGGCAATCCCTGTGTTATAAAACTGGTGTTTAGTCTCTGTCTTGTGAAGCATCCAGAATCAGGCTCATTTCTATGCGAGTGCTGAAAGGAAGGCTAATTAATTCTTAATGCCCAGCAATAGAGGCATGCTTCTGCTTTCAGGGCACGTTATGTCTTTCACGTCCCAAAGACACGTACCTTTGATCCAAGCCACACTTTCCCACGCAAAGCTCGTTCCCGGGTAGCAGCGTCCTTAGGAACCCCACGCTACTTCTCACACCCATTGCGATTTCTCCGCTGGCACCGCAGCTCGCTCTTCTCTCTCCCTGATCTGGCTCAGCCCTTGCTGTCTGTGGCCATAATTCCCATCCCCCGTATCAACATAAAGCAGGATTAGATCAACTAAGTCATGCTGATGTAAAACACACAAGAGGAAGAGGCCCTGTGTATTTTGCTGGCTCCCTTGTGCTTTGCCTCTGACATTTGGCACACATGGAAACGTTCATATAGAGCAAATCCCTAATGCTCCCCTCTTATAAAATAACTGTTTGGAAGGCGGCTTGTTTAAAGATAACCATACATACACTGAATTGATAAATGCTACTGAGCTTTGACTTGTGAACTGGGCCCTCCTTATCCAAACTGTTCATCTACAAAGCAAATCAAGGAACTAAAGCGGAACAATCAATCAATTTCAATAACGAAATGAAAAGCAAAAACCAGCCCTGCAAAGAAGTTTCACTCTAGGCAATGATTTATTTTTTCTAATCTAAACACTTTAAATCATTTTTATTTAATAATTTTAAAAACCTAAATAATTAATCAGCTTTGAAATGAAACCACCAGTGAAAGCCAAAAGACTTCTAAAAAAAGACAAACAAAGATTTTTTTTCTGGATTTCTGTCTTTGCAGATGAAGATATTCACTACACAAAAACTAAATTCAAGAATATTTTCTTCTTCTTCCTTTTTTTCTTTTTTTAGTTTTGCAAAAATAAATTCATCTTGCGCCAGCTGACATCCAAAGACACATAAATAGAACACGCTACGTAAAAACACCTTAGCGAGAAGCAGATTGGCTTTCTAATGTTAGTAGACTTCATTTTGTTGGTATTACCATGGCATTATCTTGCCATCAGCACCCATTCCCATTAAGGATACAGCTTTTACTGACAGCGACTGTATATTAGATGCAGGGGAACTCTCACAACTGTTCTGTCACTGGCTACCTTTTAAACAGGCGCATAAGACAATTCAGGTTGGAAGAGCCCTTAGAAGGTCTCCCAGTCCAACCTCCTGCTTGGAGTGTAATGAGAATCTCTAAGGTATTGCCAAGTTAGTAAAGAAACCCTCCTTCAGTTACCCGACATATATTTAGTTATTCATAAGCAGTGCTGAAGTTACATTCAGGAATAGCTGTGATTGCCACGTGGCATTTATTAGCAAGAATTATTTCTGAAAGTCTGTCCCAGTGTATGAGGGTCTCATAGGCTTCCCTGACAACAAAGGTCTTTAGCAAAAAAATTCAGTAACTTGTTTCTCTTCCTAAATTTTGAGCTGTCCTGTGGCTTCTTCTTGTTTGTGCTGAGACAAAATGAAGTTTTCCTCGCTTGGTCCTTTCCTTTCCAGAGCTTGCGTGTGACTCTGCCACAGTTTTGTGATAAGCACACAAAAAATGGTATATTCATAGCAAGGGGCCATCTCCCAGGCAGCCAATTCAATAACCAGATCTTAAGAAGCTAACATGGGGAAGTGAATAGCATAGTGAACGCGAAGCTGAAAGGTGACGTTGTAGTGTGGTGCTCTAACCAAGGAGACATCAGCTGTGCATTGCTCACCACCCGGCACTTTAGGACTCCCACAGACTCACATCCACGGGTGATCCACTACGTGGCCGTGAACACCGAGATGAGCAGCTACACGCATGAGCAGTCCCACAGTGGTCAGAGGGGCTCTGCTCTTTGAAACATCAGGAAGCCTCATACCCTAGATCCACCTATGGTGAAAGCAATAGGCAAGGACTTACCAGAATAGCCTGAAGCACTTACACGGGACCTTTATGTTCAAACAGCTTTTTTAAAGTCCATTCTCTACCATTATGCAGCACACACGGTAGGGTTGCTAACAGAAAACCTCTTTTTCCACTGTCTCAGCTGCACTGTTTCTAAAAATGCTGCTCAGTCCTTTTTCTTTTCAGCATCACCAAATACTGTGATGAACAAACTCTGAAATGACGGGGGACAGAACTTCTCAGATTTATTTTTTTCCAGATCAGCCAGTTGATCTTCCAAATTAATTTAACTGTTCAGTCATTAATTACTGAAGAAGCAGTTGATTTTGATGGGACCAGACTGCAGAGCCTTCTGGCAACTGTTGTTATCAGTTCAGTGCTACTGCTAAGGGGGCTACCTATACTGTAAACTTGGGCAGTGGGGTGATGAACAGGGAGACAGCACTTGAACGGTAGATTTTTTTTTTTGGAACAATAGAATCCACCAAAAAATATGACTTAAAGGCTGTTTTTTTCATATTTAGAATTTAGAAACAATATAAACACAGAAATGAAGTTAGCATATATATTTGATAATGGTAAAACCCCCAGATGTCTAGATTTTAGTCTGTGGCGTAAGTTTTTTTGCATACTGGCTCAAGAGGAAGCATTTTGTCCAACACGGATACAGGCAATACGCACAATTTTCAGTAGGTTTTTTCAAGTTCAAGTCACTGGTTGACCAAATCAAATCCAATGAATGAATAATAGTTATAAAACAGAAACAAGAATTGTTGTCAGGAGGATGGGGCCCGGCTCTTTTCAGTGGTGCCCAGCGACAGGACAAGAGGTAATGGGCACAAACTTGAGCATAGGAAGTTCCACCTAAACACGAGGAGGAACTTCTTTACCTTGAGGGTGGCAGAGCCCTGGCACAGGCTGCCCAGAGAGGTGGTGGAGTCTCCATCTCTGGAGACATTCACAACCCACCTGGACGCGTTTCTGTGCAACCTGCCCTGGGTGACCCTGCTCTGGCAGGGAGTTGGACTAGATGATCTCCAGAGGTCCTTTCCAACCCTTTGGTTCTACGAATTGGAACAAAACACATAGTGGATTGCTATGGTGTGCTATTGGTCAGGTTTCTGTAATAATTAACTATTGCAAAACGAAAAAAAAAAAAAAGCCCTTTTATGATGGTGTTAACTTGAGAATGAGGTTTAGATATTTGACTACATTTTAACAAATTACAGGGTATTTTCCTCCCCAACTCCTTTGCATAAAATTGTTCTTTAAGAAATAAAATTAATGTGAAGGATATCATAAATGAAAATGTCTCCATAGATACAGACATACCTACAACAGGAATGGAAAGAGTATGGACTGGAAAACAGGAGAACAAGCTCCGAAATTCCACATACCAGAGACCAGGCAATACCATCCCTTTGCCCGTGGTAGTGCATTTCTTTCACAAATGTCCTGTTCAACCCTAGGATCAGAGTTAAGTTAGACTATCTTGGTCCTCAGTTTCCCAGAGCAGACAACAAAAATAAAAGACAGCTTCTGAGAGTAAAAATTCCATTAAAAATTTGCAGCCTCTCTGAGACAAGAGGAGCAAGGGTCATATAGTCTAACACAGTAGAGAGAAAAACTAAGATCTCAAATATATCTGTAACACCATCTACAGATGAAATGACCTCCCAATTTAATAGAACAACATGCTTCATGCCACCTTGTTTTAGGGTTGGAGTCATGTGGTCTGTGACCTGCACTAGATTGGAAAAAATGTTTTTAAAATCATAGGAACCATATATTTAGCCATCAAGGACAGAGGAAAATATCCCAGCCGGTCATGCATCCCCTAGGGAGAATCCCTGAGCCAAACTTGCTTTTATTATTGTAGTAGGGCCTTTTACATCAGCGTGGAGGTGGAGAGAGGGAAAAAGAGGAAGGATTGTTTTAACATTTTCCCTCTGGCATTGTCGTTCTTCTGCAAAGGCATCTGAGCAGCGTGGGTCCCAGCAATGTGCGCAACAGCATCCACTGACAGTACATCCGTCACTGAATGCAAAATCGTCATCGCTCTCAGAACTGTAATTGCAATTCCTTAGAAATGACGAGTAAGCGGGTCACTAAATTATCCTGTAACATGCAGCATCTAACTGGGAAATGGGCTTTGACCTGCTGTTTTCCGTTTCGAAATATTTTGGGATTTGAAAGTTCAGCCTCAAGCACACATTCATCTATGGCAGTTCAGCTGTCACTCGTAATACAAATCAGAAGATGATGGATGGCAGAATCTGCCCAGAAGTTCAATTCCTGCCAGGGTCATTCTGTCCGTAGTGACCACTTTTCCACACTAACCACATCACTTCATCGGCTTACCTTACATCACAAGCATTTTTTACACATAAAAGCACATACGTAGATGTGTATAAAACATTCATCTACTAAGTATAAAGTTTCTCTGGTCTAAAGCTTTTCAACTGGCAGATTTGTTTATGCGCACTGTGCCTTCTGACATTATCACATTTCCCACTGCCACAAGAAAACAGAAAAAAAAAATAAATTCGGAGCATCCTTACGTTCATCCTGTACCATACTGCTTGTGTTTCTGTAGATGAAGCTACAAAGCCTGTCTGTAGAAGAAGAGCTGGATGAATATTTTAAAACATATTTGTGAAAATGTACTGATTAATTTCTCACTGAATAGATTTCAGTTACACTCTTGTGCAGCCTCTATACACTTATTTCATGCAAACCTGCTGGTGGAGAACTTTACTGGCAGGAATGCCCATAGAAATACTACACTTTACAAAAATATTTACAGTAAGCAAATTTTCTAAACATAAGTACAAGTATTCACATAAACTTGACTCCTCCAGCAAGAGAAACAGAAATGTCACTGAATATACTTCCAGTCAAAATAGCTCGTGTTTAACTTGCAGTAGCAAAGACTAGCAATAACGTGTTCACAACCAAAATAGGGATAATGAATTATTATTAAAGTGATTAAACAAGTGATTACTGAATTCCTACTACTGTCCACAGATACGTTAGCTCACGGGTTATTTTCAAGCCGAATAGGAAGCTGTCAGATGAAATGGGTCATTACATGTGATTCATCCAGCTCTGCCTTGTATATTAAGTTTCCAACACTGTGTCTGTAATTTTCTGAAGAGTCAAAAAAACCAAAATCTGGAGGGGCTGATGTCCTTCTCTCCCAATAAACGGTGCTTCAGCAGTAGCTCGTCTATGCAAAGCCCTATCCATAGAATGATTTCTGTTTTCCTTCCATGGTAGCTCAAGTGTGTCTCAGTATTCTCTTGACATAAATTATATTGCAATTATTTCAATCCTTCCAGTTGACAACTGACTTGATCTCGAACATATTCACCTCCATTGGCTCAGTAACGCTGGCCTTGTTATTGATCCTCTTCTTGGCAGTTGTGGTTTCAGTCATCGCTGCCAATAAACGGGCGACTCAAGGGACCTACAGCCCCAGCCGGCAGGAGAAGGAGGGATCCCGGGTAGAAATGTGGAACATGGTGCAGCCACCGCCGACGGAAAGACTGATTTAGAAGAAAACTCTCCTCCATCCTGGAAGATGGCTGAAAGGGGACAGTGTACATATGTTAGATATGTTTGTTTTCATTCTGATTCCAGAAATACTGATATAAAGATTGCAATGACTTTGGGCCTTCAATATTTTCAATATATCAATAATTTTAAGTCAAATAATATTAAAATTCTCTTAGCATTTAAGTGACCCAACGCCATTTATCTTTGTTTTGGACCAACCCATCCAAGGGCAACTTTTATTTCCACTGGGAAGTCCAGCCTTGGTAATCAGCGGTAGGCGTTACAGACAGTAATGGCTCCTGGGATACACGTAAGTGCCTGTCTCGGATGCAACATGAAAAACAGCTTCTCGTTTGTGCTTTCCTTTGACTGCCTCGCAATCACTGCAGCAGAAGACAATGCAGACTAATCAAATAAACCTGTACAGTAAAGACATTATAATTCTGTTATCAAAGGGTTTAGTACTAGAGCTGTGTCTCAGCATATCTACTTTCATCTGTTAATCAGGGATTAAAAGGAAGCTGTGTGAAAAATCTCCAAAATAAATGCTTCATATTTAATTGGTTTTCTTTCCTTCAGTTCTCTCATTTTACCCGCTGCCCTTCTAACTTCTACTGAAAAGAATTTCAGTTTCCAGAAGAGCACATATTTCTCTGAGTGTAAAAGACTGTGTCCTAAAATTTCTGGTGGGCATAATCTGACCTCTTGGAAGACATGAAATCCAACATCCTAAGCAAATTTTTCATATCCACACTACTGCCATTTTCTCATTACAATACTACTCGACGGCCCATTTTATAAAACCATTGCTTCTGACATTGCAAACATATTTTGGCTGCCCAAAAGCACACTCAAAAACATTTCCCAAAGCTCATGGAAAATACCAGGAAAGTGGCAGAAGTGGCCTACGGGTAAAGCACTGCCTTGGAAATAACGAAAAAGCATCTCAGCTCTGATGACAGAGTTGGTGCTTCTCCTGGAGTTGAGACTTCTCATATGATTACAGGCAAATACTTTTTGGTGCCTCAATTTTCATCTTTTAAAACAGGGATAATCCCATTTAACTACCTCATAATGCAACAAAAGGATTGCAACTGTTTGTTGATAAAGAAACACATGCATAAAATGTAATTGAATAACAAGAAAAGTTTGTAAGAAATCTTGCAATGAAATAGATATTTGAAAATCTTCAAGAGATTTAATGATCATTCTTGTAGTAGGAAAGGATGTGCCAAAAATACACCCAGAGTTTATTTGAACCGTAGAGGCAAATTTTAGCAGTGACTCTCTGATCCAGTAGATTTTCACACATAGTCAAGAAATTAAAGCATAAGCATTGCTCCCACACAAACCAAACCCACAATAAAGAGGCAATGAAGTGGATAGTTCATGATGGCATTTCTTTCTTCCTGCAGTTCAGTTTATATGTTCCCACAGTTGTGAAACATCCCAGATATATACATCCAACCCCGGACTGCTATTCCAGGAGTTGCATAATGCAGCACGCACACTCACTACCCAAGACTTTAACTCGTCTTTTTAATTAAAGATCAATTCATAATTCATTTTGAACGAACCCCTTAAGGGATTACTGAAGATCAATGTCACTCACATTTATTTTTGTACGAGATGATTATCAGTAACTGTGATAGTAAGCACATTCTGCATTTCTTGCAGTCCTCACCAATATCTTTGAAAGCAAAGCACTACAGAAAATGTGAGCGGATGGCGGGATTCAAGCCGAGTTAAAAGAGCAGAATGTAGTCACAGCGAAAATGCACAACAGATTTTATGCTAGCCCAATTTACAGCTTTAGTACCAAAGCTTGTTATTTTGAATGCAATCATTGTTGTACAGATGCAGTTTAAATCCAGAGAGTTCAAATGGCAACTAAGGAAAGAACAGAAAAATAAGTTACCAAAAATATGATGGTAGATAAGTGATAGCAGAGATTCGGGAAGATCTTTTTAAGTTATGGCAATATCTAATAACAGATGTAATAGCTTTTAATTGAAACTCTTGGTTTATCCCAGCATTTGTCCTGTGAGACACTGCTAAGGCAGAATAAAAAAATACTATGAAGTTTGTTAGCCATGATCATTTTTAGGAAGATAAATATTTGCAAAAAGAAGAAACTGACTCAAAGAGCATACACCTTGAGGTAGATACTGCTCAGCAAACGAGACAGCAATGGGCAGTGTGTGAGGACGAGAGACCTCAAGGGAAGCAGGAGTGATTTGGGCAGACTCTTACAAACATTGCTCTAGCCTCACCCGAAAAAGGTTCAGGAGACCCAAAGACAAGGCCACCTTCTAGACAGAGGTGGCAAAGCGGGCAAAGATACAGGAACCTGTGCAAAGAGGAGGGCAAGCAATGAGCAAGCGGCCAAGAAGTTGTGTAAGGCTGGAGGCTGGGGAGGGCTTGGGGGCAGAGAGCTCTGAAAACCAGGGGGAGTCCAGAGGCACCAACTGGGCACAGGGAGCAGAAGCAGCATTGAACTAGTAAAGCAGATGCAAGGCAGACGCTTCCCCACACCTGCTTTGTGTTCTTGGATTTCTGGTCAGTGAGCTAAAAGAAGAAATAAAATTGACAGAGACCACAGTGAATAGCAGAGATGGAGAAAGAAAACCAGAAATTAAGTCATTTCAGAAGAAGCAGTAGAATGGTTATACTAAAGACCTAATTTCGAAGTTTGCCCTTCTTTGAGCAGGAGGTCGGACTAGATGACCTCAGCAGGTCCCTTCCAGACAAAATCATTATGTGATTCAAAGAGAAAGGACAAAAGAGAGAAAGCAGCTGAAGGTGGAGGCAGTTTGCATGGAGAACTAACTTGAAGGAAAGTATTCTTGTTCACAGCGAAAGACAGAGCAAGAATAAGGAAGTGGCTGGAAAGTATTTCTGCTCTTCTCAGTGGTTTGACTTTCTGGATGAAATTTTGGAGACAGTAGAAAAACAATCTGTACAGAGGTACGAAAATATTTGAGAAAGTGTTGCCATGCAGAGGATCTAGAGGGCTGAGCAAGATACCCAGGAACGTGTAGAGAGGAAGGACAAGCAGAGAATATGAAAGCCTGAAGAGTTTTCATACAGACCAAAGAGAGCTCTGAAGGAATACGCTCCTAAAGAATTAAAAAGGCACCCATAAAAGCACGACAAAGGGAAAAATTTCGCAGTGAAATATGACTGTGGTTTGTAGAAGGTAAGTCAAGAAGAGAGAAGGCAGGGGAAAAAAACCTTTAAACTAAGATTAGAGTAGGTCATAAGCGACTGCTGTCAGTCTCGGTGGAGAGGAAACAATAAAAATAAGAGTGGTGAAAATGCAAGAGTGAGAGGAGAAAAGGAAATGAAAGTGCACGGCACCTGAGGAAGGCGGAGGCAAAAGCTGGATGGCAACAAGGGTGACCTGGGCTTTCATAGCAGGGAGACCATAGGAAAGGGAGGGAGGACGATGGTGAGGCAGGAATGAGAATTACCTAGCGAAGCAGGGCTGTGTAAAATAATTTAGAGGGAGCACGTTTTATTGCAATTAAGGATTAAAAGGTGAAATATTCAAAACTGTATTTATGATCTTATAAAATCATCAGATCTCTAAACAAGAAAAGGCCCAAAAGGCACAAATGTCAGTTCTAAATACACTTTCTGAAAAGCTGAATTAACAAAGCAATGTCCAAAGAAGGCAGGGAGGCAGACGCAGCAGCTGGAAAAGCTCAATAGCAGCCTGGAGACGCACAAAAAGTCCCAAAGCCGTCACTATATTAACATGCTATAGTCATTGTGAAACGCATGGTTAAGAAGACTGACCCTTCCGGGCCATATCTCAACCAGGGAACAACAGTTAAAACAAAAGAGAATGCATTATAAAGAGTGTCTAATACCATCTTTGCTGAAATTTAAACTGTGGATTAATACTGACATAGCAGATGTCAAGATATTTACTGCTTCTCAGCCCAGGGGTGTAATAAAATGCGTACAGAAGCACAGACATTCAGGGAGGAGCAATAACATCTAAGAGCGGTGGAGAGCATTTGTGCCGCTATAAAGAAAAAATATCGAGATTGGCTTCTGGTTTCCCAAAAAACACTCATAACCTCCATTAAGACGGAGGTATCTCCATGCAGAAGACCTAAAATATTTCTAAGTTGCATTTGTTTAATCTATCTCACTATTTTGACTCAAAAGCTGAAAGTAAAATAATCTATTCGTGATCACTTGCAACCTATCCATTAAAGAAACAAATGCGCCATATGCTCCCAAATCTTACACATTTAAGCTTTCTCTTCATATCTAACAGCCTTCTACAAAGAAAGAGAAGGTGCTAAGTTAGAGCACATGATCTGCTCTGCACCAGATCCCTCTGAAAATACTCAGAAGCAGGAGACGCAACTTACTCCCCTTTCACAGCCCATGCCCTTTTGCCTTGGAAAGAGGTGACACCCAGCCTGTGAATCAGCGAGGAGCAGCTTCAGAGTCCCAGGAATATTTACACTAGGCAAACTAAAAGTATTGCAGCTGGAATTAGGCCAGCTCAAAATGATTATAGCGTATCACTGCATTACGTGCCTTCTCCATCTTATGTAAAATTATCATTCCTTCTCTGTATGTACATAGTATGTTCATAGCTTAGATGGTGTATTAGTATTACTATTTTGCTGTCTACAGGATCAAAATGACCAATAAATAAGGATTCTATCAAACCACATGCAACCTACATTTTTTTCTTTTGCTTTATGGGATTATTTCATCATACATTTACAAAGGAAATTATCCCCAGGCTAGAACTATATTTGCAGTTTAAAAAGACAACTTTTCCTTTTGGAATCAAGTGATCAAGAAAGGTTTTCCATACACAGAAATGAAAATGAACAGCTTTGTGCCATGGTCCAGGCTGCCAGCCTCAGCATTGCGATCCGCACCCTCCTCTCACCGTTCCACGCCGACCGATTGCACCGTGCCCATCAAAGGGAGAGGTTCTGTGCCAGGCCCCAAGGTGGCACGAATCACAACAGCTTCGCTGGAGCTAATTTATACAAGCTGAGAATCACACGCTCTGTTTTTCAATTTACTACTGTCTTTCCAGCACTGTGGCCGAGCACAGGCAGAAAAATGGCAGAGCAGTAAGAATTTTTTTCACTTAATCAAAGTCCCGTTTTCACAGGGGGCTCACTGCTCACTTCAACAGTTTCTCTGTTGCTTTTCAATAAAGATCAATAACCTCAGAAACCCAGAGTCCTGTTCTCCCAAAGGCATCAGCTTTAACTCGTGTTGTAACTGAATGGGCCCCTCGGAGGAATTCATCTTTAGCGGTGCTTGCAGTTGCGCTGCAAGCCCCCTCCAGCCCCGCTTGCCGTGGCTGCTTTCCCAGGACGCCTCCAGGTAAAACAGATTTAAGACAAGTGCAAACACCGTTCCTTCACTTCCATGTGCCTTCCCTGAGCAGTGCCCAACCCTGCCCCAATGGCCATTTAGCAGCTGACCCCCCAGATCCAAGTGTGTCAGGGGGAGTTCTGGGGAAGTCTATTTCGCTGCTTAAATCGGTAAGCTTAAATCCTAAGCTTGAACCTGAGGAACATCTCGAAAAACATGAAACTCATGCTCCTCCATTATTTTAGTAACTGGATGCTGTACGACCTTGCTCTCCCAAGCAGTTAACACTGATGACCATGATCTGACCTTGTGGGTTTTCAATAGAAAACACTGCGTTTCTATGCTCTCTGGAAGATGAACACCATCACCACCAAGGATTTGTTTCTCAACGTTGTGAGGAAGGTCAAAAATTCTTATTTGTTTCAACAAAATACTATGAGCTTTCCTGTTCAGTACAACTGAGTGATTTGAAATTTTGATAATATGGGACTTACAGCCATGATGCCACGCTAGCTTTCCAGCCACGACAGGCCGTTCTCAGCAGAGGGGTCTCAGACAGGGAATCCTCTCCCTCCAAGGTCTGCCAAAACTCATGCCACCTGGCCCTTGAGGGAGCAATAAAGCATCCGGCCCATCCAGTTTTCAGGTCGATGAGGAGCTAAGCTGTTGTCATGATTTGTGTCTGAAGTCTGGCCAGTGATTATTGTCCAAACAGATGCTAATTGATAATAAACATTACCTAAACTATGGTATTAAATAAAGAACATACACTTTTAAAAATGGCCACAATGAATAAAGTCCCACAGCAGAAAGCTTGTCTCCAGATAAGTGCCAGCCAAGTCTTTTTCCAGGTCAAAAATTTCTGAACTATGTTTTATTTAATGCAAGCCCTGAGTCTCCTGCAAGTCTTTCTGCAGGACAAACCCTACACGCGTAATGTCATATAACATCAGGAATCACAGATCAGAGGATTTTGGCCAAGTTCCTTTTCCTGTGCTATTCAGTAGCCTCTCAGCTAAAGAAAATTGACACCTCGGAAAACAATTCAAAAAAAAGAGCATCAGATTAGACACTGGAAGTCAATAAAGTTGAACAGCGAGTAGCTGACAACACTAAAATTTTGCCTATTGCGAAACGTCACAGTTGAACGAATGGATGGGGAACGAATGGATATCCCACTGAAGCATGCACAGGCTTCAAGCTACTGTGTCAAGACGCTGCTAAACCCAACATTTATAAAAGATATATCTGTCGTGTGTTTATTGGGAGCAGACTAAGCTCTTGTTTAAATTGCACACATGAATTTGATGTGGAGAGTGGGCCATACCCTATGCCTCACAGTAAAAGCATGTTTTCACCTAAACTCCTCCATCTATAATGCATGCCACGAGGTGGGAAGACCTCTTGCGCATCGAAAAGCCAGAGTATAAATTATGAATCAAGGCACAGGTGGAGTCCTGAAGGCCAAACAGAGTACTCAGTTCAGTGCTGATTTTTCTAAGTTTAGGTTACTTCAAATGATATTTATGGGATAAAAATGTATTGGAGATTTCATATTGTAACCAATTTGAGCAACTTTGTTATATTTTGGCTTGGTTTCACAAAAGTTGCTTTTAATTTCTGCTTTTATCAGGCTGTGATTTTTATTTCCCCAAAATCATTTGGCAAAGCAATTCTATTTACCAGCAATTCATCTAACACTGTCAAACACCAGCAAGACTGACACGTCCAAATCATGAATTTAAACCATCTTTTTTGATCAGAGAAAAACTACACAGGCCTTCATCTGGTTTTATGCTCTTCATGGCACTGTTTAAAGCATGACATTTTTCTTACCTCAATATTGTGTATCACCTTTCAGATTTCCCCCTGTAGTTTCAGCAAAAGCGCAATTTTCCCTGGCATGTATTGTAATAACCGGCGATGACAAAAATGTGTGTTTCCAATTTGAACCCGCTTAGTTTCATTTGGCACCTGCGCTAAACTTTCCTTGGCAGCAGGAATTCAGACACAGCAACGCTGGCACGGGGGGAGTGAGAGCCACCCGAAAGGGCAGCCTCCGCGCGGCAACCTTAATTATACGCGGGCGCTTGGGCCGCGAGCCTTTCCCACCCGTACCAGCAGCTGTTTGCACCGCAGCGTGTTTGCAACGTACAAGTAGCCACAGCACAGGGCAGCCCCGGGTTAAACGGCTGCTTTCTGTCCCACAAAATAACTAATGTCTTCCATGCAGCTAGTACAAGCTACTCACTGAATTTCAGGTGTTGCCCCTAAGTAATTTCACAATATTTAGGCAGATTAGGAAAGCGCGAGTCTGCAGGGAAGATGTGTGGGGTGTTCCCGCGTATTTCTGCTCCAAGTGTAAAACAGCTTAAACAATTAAATGCAGCTTCAGCTGCTTCTAATCACCCGCTCAGCAAAGCGGGCAAGGGCCGCCCAAACGAGAAGCTGCGTGCGTACGGCGGTGACAGGGCACCCTGCCGGCACCCCAGCCAGCGCGGCACCGCCAGGAGCGCACGCGGTGTTCCGGAGGTAAAGGCACAGGGATCTCCTTTCAGGCTGCCCACAGCGCCGCTGTTTGGCTGCGATGGCCAAGACCGATCCACAGAAGGAGTCACCTTGACTTAGACCCTAGTGACAGAGCAGAAAAATAAAAAAAATATATAAAAGGAAGTTCAGAACTGTGGGGAACAGTGACCAGCGGCCAGAAAAATATGTGGCTGTGCTCAAGACCTGCATGGACATGGACTAGATTAGCCTGTGTTCATCGCTTGGTCCCGGGATACATTTTTCACATGCGGCCTGCCTGAGATGTAGGAATCATTTGTCAAATTTTCTGACATTGGGGAGAAAAGAAGTAAGGGGAAAAAAAACCCACCCCAATTACACAAGTACTGGTCTGCTGACATTTAAAATGAGACAATGATGAGCATAAAAAAAAAGGTTAAAAAAAATCCTGGGCCAGCAACCCAAAGGACCAAAGACAAATCACAAAATAGGATGCAACTAATTAGGCTGAAATGCCAACAATGTTCAGTATATGGTTCAAAGTATCCGCGGTGTCAGACTGCTACCGTGACCCCCGGTTCGAATATGCCAAGGGGAAATGTAGAAAAGGACTGAATCAGATAAGTTAAATACAAATATTTTAAAATGACATTTTAATTTCTACCTCACCATTTTAACATTTTCAAAATCGTTAAATAAGCATGTCGCCTATTCTCAGAGCAGGCCAAATGTCAGATGTTTGTATGTATTATTCAGCTGAACATTTTAAGTACATAATCCTTCTCATTGCTAAACAGGTGGTATTATATTAACAGGTTATTTTCTTAAAAGGAACAGCGAACAGAAAACTGCGCTAGCGCAGCCAGTGTTAGCGCAGAACTGAACAACGGCCTGCAGGGAGGGTGGGGGGAACAGGTAGCCACAACTTTCTGCTATATGTATGACTTCTCAAGCACATTTCAAGGCGCTGGGACCCAGAGTCTCAGAAGTCACCTACCACAATTTAAATTAAGTCACCAATGCTAACCTGCTCCCTAAAAAACTGGGCTCCAGAAGTGTTAAGATGAGCACGTTAAGGCTAAAACCTGAAAGACATTGTTTTTAATATTTCTGCTTTGAATGGACCAGGCTGAGAAAAGCACCCTCCATACGTTTTGAACACACAGGAATGTTCCTCTTTATCATTTGGGAAGATAAAGCTGAAGTCTTAAGATAAAGTTGAAGCACCTCTACACCAATGCACGCAGCATGGGCAACAAACAGGAGGAGCTGCAAGCCCTTGTGCAGAAAACCCCCCTACATTATGGTTGCCATTACTGAAACTTCATGGGATGAGCCCAATGACTGGAGTGCACCTATTGATGGCTACGGGTTGTTCAGACGGGACAGGCGAGGAAGGAGAGGCGGTGAGGTAGCCCTGTAGGTTAGAGGGTGTTTTTCTCGTCTAGAGCTTAATGATGGCAGTGAGAGGGTCGAGTGTTTATGGGTAAGAATCAGGGGGAACACCGACAAGGCAGATATCATGGTGGGAGCCTGTTATAGACCACCCAACCAGGACGAAGAGGCAGATGAAATATTCTATGAGCACCTGGGAGAAGTCTCGCTATCACTAGCCCTTGTTCTCGTGGCTTCAGCTCACCAGATGTCTGCTGGAAACACAATATAGATGAGAGGAAACAGCCTAGGAGGTTCCTGCAGCATGTGGAAGATAACTTCCTGACACAGCTGGTGAGCGAGCCAATTAGGGAAGGTGACCCGCTGGACCTGTTGTTTTCAAACAAAGGACTAGTGGGTGATGCAATGGATAGAAGTCATCTTGGGCATAGTGATTACAAAATGAGAGAGTTTTTGATTCTTGGAGAAGCAAGGAGGGGCGTTAGCAGCAGAACTGCCACCTTGGACTTCCAGAGGGCAGGCTATTGCCTGTTTAAGAGACTAGTCGACAGAGTCCCTTGGGAGGCAGTCCCGAAGGGCAAAGGAGTCCAGGAAGGCTGGACGTTCTTAAAGAAAGAAATCCTAAAGCATGGGAGCAGGCTGTCCTCATGTGCTGAAAGACGAGCCAGCGGGGAAGACGACCAGCCTGGCTGAACAGAGAGCTTTGGCTGGAACTCAGGTGAAAAAAAAAAAAGAGGGTTTCCAGGCTTCGGAAGAAGAGGCAGGCCACTCAGGAGGACTACAAGGAGGGTTGTGAGGTTATGCAGGGAGAAAATTAACAAGGGCCAAAGCCCAACTAGAACTTAATTTGGCTACTGCTGTAAAACACAATAAAAAACATTTCTATGAATACATCAGCAACAAAAGGAGGGCTAAGGAGAATCTCCATCCTCTGTTGGATGTGGGGGGAAACACAGTGACCAAGAAGGAGGAAAAGGCTGAGGTACTTAATGCTTGGCCTGTATCAGAAATAGTGTGGCCAGCAGGACTAGGGAAGTGATGGTCCCCCTGTACTCAGCATGGGTGAGGCCGCACCTCAAATACTGTGCTCTGTTCTGGGTCCCTTGATTACAAGAAAGACATTGAGCTGCTGGAGCGTGTCCAGAGAAGGGCAAAGGAGCTGGTGGGGGGTCTGAAGCACAAGTCTTATAAGGAGCAGCTGGGGGAGCTGGGGGTGTTTAGTCTGGGAGAAAGACTCACAGTCTGGGAACTGGGAGATAAGGAGGCTGAGGGGAGACCTTATCGCACTCTGCAACTACCTGAAAGGAGGGCGTAAGTGAGCTGAGGGTTGGTCTCTTCTCCAAAGTAACAAGTGATAGGACGACAGGAAATGGCCTCGAGTCGTGCCAGAGGAGGTTTAGGGTGGATATTAGGAAACATTTCTTCACGGAAAGGGTTGTCAAGCATTGGAACAGGCTGCCCAGGGAAGCAGTTGAGTCACCATCCCTGGAGGTATTTAAAAGACGCATAGATAAGGTTTAGTGGTGGACTTGGCAGTGCTAGGTTAAGAGTTGGATTCAATGATCTTAAAGATCTTTTCCAACCTTAACGATTCTATGATTCTATGATCGTATTCTAAATCAAATTACGTGATTTTATACCAGGATAAAAATACTCACCTTGCAAAGTGTATTAGTTGAGCTATTCATTCAACTATACATACATGAAAAACAAATGCAAATGGCTCTTGTGTAAGCTCTACGTGGCAGAGTACATCTTCACTGTGTCTCGTCCATAACACTGACTACTTTGCAGGATCTAAAAGGAAAAGGTTTGCTACCAGGTTTGATACGTTCTTTGTAAGCCCATGTTGTACCTTTGTTGCTCAGTGTTGCTGTGTGTTGGGTTTTGTTCCTCATGTTTCAGTGACAGTTATTTGAGGGAAGACGTAGACCCGAAAAAAGAAAATCAGTGGAGCAGTATGCCGTCAGGAACCCGGCCCTTCGACTTTCAGGAGGAATGTAAAATGGGCGGCCATAGAAAGGAAATGATATATGGCCCATAGCATATTCCAAATGTGCTTCCCAAACTTTGCTTTTAGAACTAGCACTTGTTTATGTTTCATACAGAATTGGTAACGGGATTGACAACCTCTGGGGTTTTGAAGCTTAAGAAGCTGCTAGCATTTTTTCCGAATGATGAAAATCTGCAGACTGACTCTGCTTTGCTTTATCTGAATACCAGCAAACCCACAACATCACTTCAGGCATTGCTTAGGTTTTTGTTGTTGTTGCTATTGCTTGTCACATCAAATAAAAATCTAAATCCACAAATTTGATAAAGTTACTTTTCCTTTTGTGAATATGAGGTTAACACACAGTGAGTTCTGGAAAGAAAATGAAATGCTTTGTCCATCATTCAGGTACGGCTGCAGCTGCACTGCGTAAAAGCATCTTGCAAAAGCAATATTCTCAGCTGCTTCTGAAGCACAACCAACCGAGAAGCTACTAATGAATAAGAGTGCTTATGACTTCTCCTAAACAAGTCCCCAGCAAGATACTGCTTTGTTGCATTTTTCCCCTCAAATGCCAGAACCCTTAATAAATATGCCAGCTCTCATACTCAGGGTGCTACCTGTGACAGGTACACCAAACGCCTCTGAAATCATTTGTCACAGACACTTGGTAAAGTTGTATCGGCAGGAACAGAGTCCTGCTGTACCATCTGTGTAGACTTCGCCAACTTAACTCGGACTAACTTGTCTTATCACCTCCTCTTTTTCCACCCTTCCCCATGCTTACGTTTGAAAGAACTTACTGAACTGAAACATCCGTAGAAAGCAAGTTGCAACCGCCTTCTCGGTGCCCTGAGATAACAAACTACCACAAACAGGCAAACTTAACCTGGAAGACTTGATCTTCATACTTTCTTGCTCCTTCTGCAAAAACGAAAGGCTTCTACATTTTTACAATGCTATCCATTGGCGCATAATCTGACAAGAAGTTAATTGTCACAGCTATCTTTTTAATAGCTGAATAAATGTGGGCATGTTTACTAGCAAAATGAAAAAAATGACTGCAAGATGCACTACACTTAATCTAGCAGCAAAGATCCCAGCGATACCAGCCTTCACAGCTTCTATCCATCTGCTGGCTGTAGTAAGCTAATACAAGTCTAATAGCAAGTGTTGAAGTCACCCCCTCATTATTTTGTAAGAAGATAATCTGTAATTTTTTCATCAGCTGTGTATATAGTTGAGTATATCAATATCAAAACTGCAGTCCCTGTTGTTTATCTGCACAAGATATCCAAATGCTCTTCATTTAGAAGAGAGAATCACAGATCAGATTATACTGCATAGTCATTTAATGTAAAAAACCTAACTGAATCGTAGTTATACACTTGTATATATGTTAAAGGTTCAAACCATAGCACCCATCAGTTATTGCTACTGTACCTTCAGCATGCAGTTTCCACTTAATATCTCAATTTCTTAATCTATAAAGTAAGATAATACACCTACTTTTTTGGTAAGAACGTGAAGACCTACACACCAAAAAAAGGCTGTTTACCAAATAGGCGTGATTAGCCAAGATTTTTAGAAGGAGCAAAATACTGGAACTACAAAGGATGTCAGCATTTAACATTTGTGCTGTATAATTAATAAGAAAACACATTCATCTTTCGCTATAGTTGAGAAACTGAAATGATCATTCAATGGAGAAAAACTTCCATTATAATATAGCATCACTGTATTATTTTAACCTATATGCCTGGTAAACATGAAAATGCTGTTCAGATCAACCCATCAAACAAGAATCTGCACAACCCAAGGAATTTTATATTGTTAAGTTTTATTTTATAATACAGTGTTGGGCACTTTATGGTAATGTGGAGTTCACCAAAACCTTCTACTGATGCCACAAACTTGAAAGAAAAAAAAAAAACCCAAGACAACACACCACACATCACGGCTCATTTACTACATCTACACAGTGCACTACCGACAGTAGTCTAAGGTCTGAATTGCAGTTCTTGAGATGACTTTGAACAGTAGTCCAGAGGGTGCAAAAGCATGGAGTAAATTCTTAGATTTGTTCCAAGTTTTATTAAAGATCAGCAACTAACTAATTTTTTAAAACTGTTAGGACAATGCTGGTTGCTTTGTTTTTTAAGAAAAAAATCTCTGAAATTATTATAATTACCAATAAAACCTCAAAATGTCCTGTACTTTATGCCTTTCCTGTAAGTATTAAAGGCTCACACCGAGGACATTAACAGGAATGGTTTTCAAAGGTCACTGAAAAAACATTCTGAAAAAAAATTAGAAGCATTGGGATACGTAATGTTGCTTTGTTCCATGTTGAGGCATTTCTCATCGTATCTGACACAAATCTAAAAATAACAAACACAAATTGTCAGTTGGCTAAACATGTAAGCATTTTAAATTTCTCTTCCTCCTCAAAAATCATGAAGTAACAGACGTGATGTGCTTTGTGCGTAAACTGCACCAAGACCAGCCGTTCCACAGTGCTTTATTGCCTCATTCAAGTATATTAATTTAAAGAAGTTCTCAAGGGAAAACCAAAGGTTAGAACAAAATGTACATCAATATACAAAGAAATTAATTTACAAAAAAATTAAAAGGATACTGGCAACATTAGTAGATATTTTAAAGTAATGACTTATGATAATTAGGGATGTCACAAACTAAATGCTTAATACATACAGTCATCACCATGAACTCTCACCTCATTGGTGGTACTGAAAAGCAAGCTTAACTCCTCATCTTTTTATCAATGATAAACAAATGATCAAATGATACGCTAAACATCAGAAATTCTAATATTTCACCTTACTTCAATTTAACAGGGTTACAGTTTTAAGAATTACCTAGAACTACTGGTATGCGAACACTGGCTTAGGCCTTATTATTTCCATAGAATGTGACATCCGTAATCATTGCCAGTCATTGGAAATATACATTTGCCTCACTAGAATATATTCTTCATGTTTTTATCATACAACCATATTTCAAAGCTACATGTAATTTTTACACATTTTTGAAAAATACCATTTCAAGGATCTGCTTGAAAAGCAGATGTGCACTACTAAATTACTTTGAAACAAGGAGAAATATTGCACAAAATTCACTGAAGATTTGAAAGTCAACACATTTCCCCCACACGACCAAGTAGCTCCCTTATTTTTAACAGAAACAGAAGGTCAATTCACACAGAATCATAACAAACGTCAACGTACTTGAATTCAACTTATTTTTCAAATGCTAATACTGTTATTGGACTCTAAATACAAATGTCGTTAGTATTGACCTAAGTAATAGTACAAGTTAATTTGAGTACCCTTTACTACAGTAAACCTTGGAGTAACTTCCAACTGTGTTACCTGCTTCATACTCCAAGCCAGCAGAAAATGGCAACGGCCCTGCCAACTACACGGATGGTGGATGGCCCTCCAGACTAAGGTGGCTGTGGACTCATGAGGCAACTCCAGAAGTTTAGCAGCTTCCAGGAAAAACCTATCAAGTACTTTCAATCAACCACTGACTAAAACTGTAAAACAAACATGACAAAAGCAAATCAAGGAAGGCTTTGTACAAAACCACATACCATCCCTTTTCCATTCCTTTATTTTCAACCCTGAAGATCATGAATTCTAGACCAGCTGTGGTCCATGCTCTCGGGGTGAAGTTGAGGACACATTCTATTCAGACCCCAGACTCTGTTAACAGGTAAACAACGCTTGGCAAAGACGTACACATCTAATAGCAGCAAAGAAGTCACTGAAGACAAGTCACATCACCATTCACACCGGGTTTGCTGGTGCATTTATTTCTACATTCATTCTCCACAGATTTACCACAATGCCATGGGAACAGACAGCCTTCACCATCCTGAGCTTTGCAATAAGGAAGCTGCTTGCCTCAGGTGTAATTTTACTAGCCACGTTTGTTTAGCCTGAAATTTCAGGCTGTTGGGAATGTGCTGGCTGGAGACTCACAGCACCTGGACTAGAGTCTGGCACTAACAGAGAAGATGCAAACTCCCTTGGAAATAAAGACCACCCTTGACCCGTCCCTGCAGAGTCAGGCAGGTCGGCGGTGACGGGGCTCCCTTCTGCAGGACAAGGTACTACAGTCAGTATTACACAGGGGGTGCCTTTCCAAAAGGGCCTCATGCTGGCACTTCGTTTATTATTGCATGAAATGTTTCTTCAGTTAATTACATGCATAGAGAAAAGATTTTAGATGCTCCTAGCAATTCCATTAGACAGCTGCACCAATGAAAGATTGTTCCGTAGGACTAAGTACGATCGATTATAGGTGGAGAAATAGAAGCTGTTTTAAAAACCTGGCTTAACTGTTCTTTCACCTAGACTTTACACCGTTTACAAGAACACAAGGTTGTAAACTAGCCCATTCTAAAACTGGAAAAGACATCTAAAACAGATTTTTGAGATCTAAAACACTTCTCCTGAGTGATTGGGTGGGATTTTCAAAAGCACCCAGGCATGTGTCTAAAACTCCAGCCGAAGTCCGTGTTACAATGCCTGAGAGGGGACTCCAGCCAGCGCTGAGAGCTTCTGACCACCCCACCCAAACAGCAGCAGCAGCACTGAAATGCTAAATGACGATGAAGGGTTCAGTCAACAAGTTCTATGGCAACTTCTACAACTACATTTTTCCTTCAGAACAAGTCTATTTTTCGGAGCTACACAATGCCCAGACAGGTGGGATGGAAGAGCAAACCACTGCCTACTCTACACAGACTGCCCTCTGCATGCATAGAGGGGGGGTCGGGATCACCTTGGCATCCACAGTACTGTCCTTCCCTCAGTATCCGCACTGTTTTTCACATGTTGCATCTCTATACACACAGATGGGAAGGCTTCGACTGGGACAACATATTATTCATTCCGCAAATCCCACAGGGGATTAATTCCATAGGCAATATTACATTTGCCTACATGGCTGGGTCAGAATCACTACAATTGAGCTAGAACATTAAATAGTATCCTGAATTCTGGGTTTCCTCAGTTATTATTCCTCCTGAGGACTCCCAGGCTCCGCGTCACCGCACCCCACTGGAATAACCCAGGAATCCCTTTCTCTTTCTGCTGCCCTTACTTTTTTCCTCCCAAACCAGACGACCGATGATGGCTCATTTCAGGCAGACATCTATGCAAAACAGACTCGAAAATATTAAATTCAAGTCCTAGTTTGACTTTCTACATCAGAAATTTGTTCCTATGTGTAAGTAACACATTACAAAGCTTAATCGAATAACCTGATATCTCCCTTAAACAGGAGAAACGGGAAGATACTTGAGATCCTGAAGAAAAGAGATGCCTCTGAAGAAGATCACAGGAGCTCTGACTTAGCAGAATTCAGTTCTCACCAGTAGCTAGTGATGAATGTTGATGATTTTCAAAGACTTTAGAAGGATTTCCACAAATAAAAAGCATACAAGTATAAAACTTGTAAAAAGTACTGGACCTGGACAGTTTATCTTAATATAGAACCCAGAGTGGTAACAAAAATACCGCTTATATGTAGCCAATAAACAGTTTTATATTATCACAAGGACAGAGAACAACAGTGTTGAACCGTAAATATCAGTTTGGACTCTTATCTATTTGGTAACTGTTAATTCTGTTTAAATAAGGCACAAATATTAGCCTTTTTAAAAGATCACTGATAGTAAGTGGAAAAGATTCTGTAATATTACAGAGATAAAAATGTACCTATAGTTAAATTCAACATAGATATAAGACTAAGTTATTTTTGAACCCATACAAGGTTGAAAATCAGAAAAGACATACTATTTAATGACTGTAAACACTCTATGGGCTTCATAAATAGTAAGGAAACAACGTGGCATAAGCGCAGTAACTAACACTATGATTGAAATAAAAATAATTCTAAGTTGAATTTTACCTTCCATCTTTTAGTTCATCTGTTTACTTCTTTTACTTCTTTTCAATCTGCATTTTCATGCAATTAAACAGTGAATTATTACTACAATGCCTCGATGTTGAAAGATTCTACTATTAAACTTTCCATTTTATGATCCTTATAATAACCTCACAAGGCTTCCATATTTTTTTTTCCACAAAGGTGAGAATGGGACAATCTGTGTGATAATAGGAGTTCAGTGCCTAACTCTCATGTAAAGCCAGTAAGATTTATCCTATCAGAGAGGCGTTTTTGAAAACTACTTTCTGGCAGCATTCCTGGACTTATGTGTTCAACGGTTTTGAAAGTAATGATGGACATAATTTCTGATTTTTTCCTATTTTTCTCCATAAGACGTTAATAATTCAATCAATGAAGAAAAACCCCCATCATCTTAGATGGAGTGGTGGAGAGAAACACCATGTCAGATGCAGAGGAAAAGAAAAGGCGATTCTTGAAATTCTCATCAACAACATGCAAGGACATGACTGAGAACGAGTGAGAAGCACTGCAAGAACACAGACCTTTGTATCGCCTGTCTTCTCCTAGACACACTCAGCAGCTCTACATTTTGGTAATGTTTAGTTACCAGCAAAGAACGCTCTCTACCGAGTCATTAATACCACCTTGAAACAAGTATCCATGAGGTTGCTCTGCAGCTTTCTCATCTGAACAGCACCTGAGCCACCTGGTCTGACCCACCTGGGAAGTTTACAGAGATTTTAAATAATTTTTATGATACTTTCCATTTTTAATAGCGCAATATATTTTGCCAAACAACATTTTTATGTTATAAAAAAAAGCCCACAACATACCATGTTGATACACAAGGAGTACAGACCTCTGGACATACAACCTCTAGCTCTAGAATACTGAGATTCTCCAGCGATACAGATTGCAGATGCCTTCAGGAGTGTTCATGCCCTGATCAGGCAGAGATATTTCTGTAAGATTTGCACCTTTACAACCTTTTACCTTCATTACACTGATTAAAAAAAAAAAAAAAAAAAAAAATTAGTTCTGGAGGCTCATCCTCAATGACAAGTACCGGCCCAGCCCTTCTCATTCTGGAACAAGCTGAAACTTTTGCATTACTAAAGCCAAGGTCTCACTCTACTGCTGCTCTGTGGTAAAGCATCAGATATTGCCTCTGTAATGATATGGATCCATTCCCTTAGGTCAGCTTCCTTGTAATAAAGCAGCCGAAAAAACCCTTTCCATTTGCGTTAGCTAGAAGGAAAATTCATTCATAAATCTCAATGTGGCAACCGATATTAAACTTTGCTACAAACTACTATTAAGATATTAAAGCATAATCTGATCCAAATACCGACCTCATGAACATGCTCACCGAGACCCATGCCAAAGAGGGAATGAAAGAAAAAAAGGTTTCTGACGAGTTTAGAAGAGCAGGAGAGCATTCTTCTCAGGCACAGTTCATTTTATACCCATGTGTTACTTCTGCCAACTGCATCACAAATATCCTTCAAAGCTGACAATTCCAATCTGATGAAATTTACTTCATGCTTTTCCTGAGCTATTGTCGAGGACAACAGATGTATGGTAAGGTGGAGAGGTGGAAAAAGAAAAGGGGAGGAAAATGAAAAAATAAAAAAAAAAACAACAAAAACGGAAAGAGCTGCTCCATGTAGCAGCAAGAATTTTCAGACTTTAAATATCCAAATATTCCTTAAGAACGCTGCCAGAAGGAGGACAAATGCTTATTCTAAATACAATATACATCAAGTCCACTTATTCTCCACTGAACTTAGAAAGAGATTTTTGGTTGTTCAACTTGGCTAAAATGAGAGTTGGATATATGCAGTCTCAAACGGAATCTGTAATTTTAGCTTTCTAGTGTTACAAGTAATTTTCAGTCATAACACTTTAATAATTTAACTAAATATGACTTCTAAGTAACAGTAATTCAACCTACCTTCAAAAAGGTAGCTACTAAAAATGGAAAGAAAATAGTTCAGAAGAGGCACAAATTAGTTTTCAAACACTATTGAACTGTAGAAAATAAAAAATAGCAGAAATTATCAATTCCACTTACACTTTCCTTTCTGAAAATTTTTAGGTGAAATAGTCTACCTAGGGAAACCGGATAATACATCTTTAAAGTGTCTTAGTTGTAAACAGAAGTTAATAAACGTCACATTATAATTCAGCACTTCATGTACTTTACAGAAGAGAGAAAAGCATGCGCTATCTATTCGAAGTCTGGAAGACAGGGCCACAGTTTTAGTTTGAAGTAAGTTCCAAGTTATATTCACCAGAAATTCCTTAATCTAAAAAAAGTTTCCTTTTCCCCCCACTTTGCTGAAGCAAATTCTTGCCATGGAAAATCATTATTGCTGTTTTGTAGATTCGCATTCATCTTCTAAGATAGTTAAACCTCTTCTCAAAAGATTAAGGCAACTATTAATTCATTACAAATATTAACATTTGTACATTTCAGACAAATCAGATTGCTCAGTTCATTTCATGCTTAATGGGATTAATATAGTACCTTCAAAACCTGGTTACCTGTTATGTGATACCTTTCCTGCTGCTTAGAGGAAGCAAATGCTAGGAAGCACCATACACCTGCCGTATTTTTAACACAGAGACTAACTAGTACCTGATTGAAGAGTGCATTCATATATTTAGTTCCATTTTGTGGACCTAACTACAGCCAACAAATGAACCGGGTAAACATAGAAGTAGAGGTCCTGATGGCAGAAAATGCATACTCAACTGAAAAGAATTATTTTTGTAATTGAAGATCTCTCATTCCTTTTTCATCTTTTGGTTACCATGTTATATGGAGTTATATGGAGTCCTGAGTAGTCTCCCTTTAACTTCTGATGGGAGTCAAGTTTCTCTTCTCATAGTTTTCTTACGTTTTATTTCCACTGCTACTGCTGGATAAGCTATCCTTTGAAATATTTAAACCATAGTGAAAAGCAGAACTCAGTTTACATAATGACACCACTTCTTGAAGAAGCCCACCCTCTTCTGGAGTTTCATTTCCTTCCTTCCCATCTTTCTCCCAAGGGACCAAAATGGATGGATGTTGAGCAAGGCTCGCTGGGAGCTGATCTTCTGAGGTATTGCTTAGTGTTTCATTCTGCTTTGCATACTTAGAGGAAGAATATCCTGCTTTCAAACTTTCTAGAGAAGCAAACTGGGCACTTGATTGTACTGGAGATAGGGATGTCGTACTAGTGGTGTCCATCTTATCAGTGGTAAAGGTTTTTTCACTGCTTTCTTCTTCCAGCCTTGAGAGAGATTCTCTATGGCCACCAGAAGAAACTTGCTTCCTTGGCGAGGGAGGGAGCTGCTTTCCGTGGAGGACACTGTCATCCTGACCGAGGTTCCACTCTGCTTGATCATTAGCGCTGCTGCAGAGCAGGGTCAGGTTGCTCTCACTAGGGGCATTCGACTTGTTCTGAAAGAGAGAACATGTGTTTATAGTTAACGTCACAAGGAACGTCCTACACCAGCACTTCTGAAACAAAGGTACTGTAATGGATTTTGTGTGTTCCTAAATCATGGATCCCCTTTGGGGTTCAATGTTACAAAACAACAATCCCAGTAACAATGTAAGAACAAGCGCTTTTACACTTCTCGCCGGAACAGTCTGTCTCTTATCCTAAGGATTGGCTTTTGTACAAAGGAAGGATTTCCGTCTCCCCTGCCCATTCAGTGTTTGCACAAGCAGTTTTGACAGTGAACAAAGACACACTTTGCTGGTTTGTACCCACAATATGAGAAGGAGCTGGACTAAAACTAAAACCAGATGGCATTTCCTCTCTCCTTCAGTAATTAATTATACCAACTTTCAATATTAAATTTTTTAGCCAAACAAACAAAAATGGGCATTTTATTAAGGTGACCCCTGTGTGACACTCATAATATAAAATTTTACAGGCTTTTTAAACATTTGCATCAGAATTTGCTGTTCCAGTAATGAATCTTCTACCATAGGATCCCTTTCAGCAAAAGTAAATGTTGGACAGCTGATGGGAGCTGGAATTCAAAAACTACCATTTTTTGGCTAACATCACAGCAGTGACTTGATGAGGGTTTTAAAGTTGTAGGCAAGAAGTTTGTTTACACTACAGGTCCTGTGCAGCTTAACTTAATCAAGGAGGCCTCTTAGAAATAGTACCCCTGCACTAGCAGTGCTTCAGGTGCCGTTATCACATGGATCCCATAACTTAATCAAGATGGAAATATCACCATATCACTATGGCTAGTTTAAGGATGCAAGGTGAAAACAGAAACAAATACCTTCTGAACTGCATTAAAAAAGACGACTAAAACCAGCTCTGGGAATACCAGATTGAACAACTAAATATAATATTAAACTTTTTGTTTATGTAAATCATTACATTATTCACAGCTCTGTCTGTGGTTACGGTTACAAGGGGAAAAATACTGTTCCAAGATGACTTGGTAAACTGGACAAAGGTGTAATCAATCTCTTGGCTGGTGAAAAACCATCGTGCCGTGGCCAGCACGGGTGTACTGTTACGTAGTCCTAGGAAGACACAGCAGCAACTCTAAGGCCTACGCTGCAGTGTCGGAGCTGCATGGTGTCGATTACACAAGCGCAGGATTCCACTATAAAAGGACTGGAGTTGTTTCTCAAATGAAAGCAGAAGACTAACCGCAGTCTTGTAATCAATGTCATCCATTGACTTAAAGAAATCCAGGCTCTTTGCTCCTGAGAGCTTTCCTTGATCTGAACTGTGCGTGCTCAGCGTGTCCAAAATCTCCCCAAGCAAGTCCATTTCTCCTTGATGCTGAGGAGTTATTCCAGTCTCACCGGAATCATCACTATCATAGAAGCAAGCAGGAGTTTCTTCACTGTCTTCTGATGATAACCTGAAAACAAAAACTTCTCCATCAGCTAGGAACATAAAAGCCATTTTATTACAGCCACTTTTGAAAGTAAGTAGGAGAATGCGTTCCAAGAAAGGGAATATAAACCCGGAATTTCTTTCTCCTCAAGAATTTTCCTAAACATAGATGTATTGTATCTACAGAGATGCCGTTACCATTAGCTGGTTTTCTTGTCTCCTGGCTCTTCCCCAGTCACTGTAACTGTTATTTCAAGTCACCCTTAATATGACTTTCCAAATCTCCCCTTCAAATTTTACAGTTATTCCAAAGTTGGTTTCTCTTTTCCCTTGTCTACACCATATATTCAGGTCAGTGTTGCTACACCCCTCCAGCTGACCTAGCCACATATTTTGTTTTAGTGGCAAGACTTTCATACTGCAACTTTCCCTTTGTCATATGACCAGATTTACCGGAGTACCACATATCTGCAAGTAGAACTGGTGCTTTTGTCTCTTGTTTTCTGTTTCATTCATTGCGATACCCTTACTTCTGACCCCCACACTATCGCTGTCTTTCCCTATCTCGGTCTATCCAGAACACTACTACAAAGGGTATTTCCAGGGCTCACTGTTTTGATGATATCCTTTGAACACTTCAGTAGCTTCCTATTCCCTACTGCATCACACTTAAGCTGCTTGACTTTGCCTTCAAGGTCCTTTGTGGTTCTTATCCATATGTTCATCATCAAAAATCATCTCCTGAATTCAATCAGGGAATGCCTCAATGCAGCTTAAGCCTCAACTTACGGTTTTTCTTTAATTCACACATAGGAAGTTCTTGATATAAAACTCACAAGGCAACATTTCTCTTTCAGGCCCTTCAGAAAACTTTCCGTTGTCATGACCACAACACAGGTCTTAAAGAATGGATTAGCTGTGGTCACTGCCCACCAATGCTGATGAATATTATTTTTCTGCTTCTTTGTGTATGCAGTCCATCTTCTTATCTTGATTCTGTGAAGACTGAGGATTATCTCAAGCTCTTCTAGACACTATAAATAATGAAAATATAAAATAGCCTGTCCTTTTTAAAAGTGGATTTAATCCTAAACCACTTGACCTCATTTAGATCAAGAATCAAGATAGCTGCCTGGACAGGAGAAAAATGTGTCACTTGAGCTCAACTTTGCTGAATAACTCTAGCTACCCTTTCTTCCCTACACACACAAACATCCAAACAGGCTGCTTACTTGCTTGTTCTCTCCATCTCATCATCATCGTCTTCATCCAAAGCAAAATCCTGGTTACTGAGATGCTGGTTGAAACGAGTCTGGAGGACAGAAAATTAACATTATCATTTTTGTTTATTTTTTCTATTTCAGCATTACTTATTTGGAGTCGAGCTGCCACTTTACTCATTAAGACTTCCTGAACACTTGATGAGGAAAACCATGTATCAAACAAGTCTTCTAAAGGTCGTTACAAGAGGATGTGAAGTCCTCAAGTATCACCAGTTAAAGAGCAAGAGAACCATTATTCTTCATGGTCTATGGAGGGCTTTATTATTTATGCAAAACCTGGAGTGACTTATTATTTATGGAAAGCCTTGATTAGCAGAAGATTGGCTACTGGAGGAAAAGCATCACTTCAGTTCCCTACCTACCCTTTCTTGCAAGTATATCACAAAAAACACTGTGGTTTTCTATTTTCTGATACAAATATTTGCCAAGTTTTTGTTGTTGTGGTTTACTGAGCATGAAGAAAAATGGATTTTTGAAGTAGCAAATACAAAAAGTCATGAGTCTCTTTACATAGCTGTGTTTATGTCAGGGTGTTAAAGAGAATTGCAGAATACATAGTATGCCAGCTCAAAAACTGCCCTAAGAATGCATTTGTGCAGGATAATTTACTGCAAATTACAGTTAACTCAAAGTTAGCATACGCTCAGAGCATCCCATGGGGTGCTTGTGTAGAGTACCCGGTGTGATGTAAATTCACACACTACCATACCGCGTATTCACTAACCTCTTATGTCACATTATTATTTAGCAAACACAACCAGGCTAAGGATTTCTACTGTACTTGAAACAAAGTCTCTATCTTGACCAGAACATTTAAGTCGGGAATTTTAGTCACTTGTGCTTCACAAATGACTGCGTTAAGGTCTATGCATCAAAAGCCTACAAAGATTAACTATGCAGGCAATCAACCCACTGAAGAGATTCTGAACCTTGGAAAACTGGCCATAATTTAAAGACATATGGATAGAATTTGTGCAAAGGGAAAACAGTGTTAGCTAACTTTAAAGAAAATCATACGCAAGTAAAAAGAAGTGCTACTGCCCACATCTCATCATGCAGTTCACCAAACGCCTAAACCTACAACAAGCCCCTGATGGGGAAGAAATATGGCCTCGATTACAGACTACAAGGAGCTTGGAAATCTTGCACTCTAAGGATTTCAGTACGTCACCTATTACAGATGTTGTCAGCGTTCTACACATATCAGGACACTCTCTGTAGCTTTTTTCCCCCCATTATCGTCAGAAACATCTCAATGTGCACTCTTTACAGACTGACACATTTTTTCTTGTTCAACAAGAGAGGTTTAATTAAAGCACCAAGTTTTGATAACACTTTCCATAGTTCTCTGCCCACAAAGAGGAAACATGTGCTTCTCAATGCGTTAAACCAAGTAACAGTTGATAGAAAATAAGAGAATCATTAGAGTATTAAAAACTATGAAAGAATCCAAACTAAGCTTCCTACTGGGCAAAAGTTATAGGATGGAATGCAGAGAAACAAACTATTGATATTTCTAACTCTTTCTGAGTTTTGTGAGTTCCTTGTGTCATTCCCATCAGTGTTTGTAATCAATCATATCCCCACTTGTAACTCGAGGGAGGTTAACCAATCTGTCTTAATTGACACTGTTAATTGGTTATCTTACTGATTACTGCCACAACTACAGTCACTGTTTTCAAGTTTAAAAGTTGCTGCTTTCCGTATCTTCACTGGGACAATTAAAATACTTTGTTTCTGTAACACTGGTAATTCACTACTTCCCCAACAAAATTCTGACATAAGATTCATCGTAATTAAAGCTCTAATCCTGGAACTGACTCTTGGAGGGCAAAACCCCATCTCCATCTCACTGTTTTTTGGAATTTGCATCAGAATTAGATGCTGCCATCACATTTACTCCTACTAATGTAAAGACAAGAGTTTGCAGGAAAGAAGGTTCTTTAAACACGTTTAGAAATTTCAGAAAACAAAACTAAGACACACACTTGTTCATCTCCAGACAGATTAATCCTGTCAATGGAATAAAATCACACAAAATAACACTCACTAATTTGTCGAAATAATAAATAATGTTTCAAAGAGCATAGATGGCAAGTTTCAAAAAAAAAAACAAAAGCCCAAACAAAAAAGAAAACAAGAAAAAAAGAAAGGTTGTGTCTTTGAAAAACAGGAACTGAATAAAATTAATTAGAATCAGCAAACACCACAGGCATAGCAGTGGCCCCTCAGAGCATCTACAAACAGTATTATGCAAGTGTGTTAGCGAAAGCGAGAATAACATCATAAAGGAATATACTAGAGCATATGTTGATAAGCCTAAAGAAAAAAAAAAGAAATCCCAAAAGAAAAACTTCTAGTTTCTGATGGTCAGACTCTCTCTTTGAAAAAATATTTTTGTTACCAATTTAAATGTTTAGGTTACAAAATTATACAGGAAGACTTTCAAAAACTAAAGCAAATAAAATGGGATTTACATACAAAGGAAAAAAAGCAAAAAGGGAAGGAAAGGAAAATATCTGGTTGTAAATAACAACATTCTCCAGAGTTTACAGCTCTGTGAGCTAGCCACGGAGTCAACAAGCACCACATGGTTTTGAATAGGTGACTTTCCTCTAGGAGCCGTAATAAAAAGGACTGCGAGGGAGGGGTATGTCCAGACCACTTCGCAAGGAAAGAAAAAGAAAGAAAGAAACTCTTAATAAATTCCAAAAGGAGAACCATAAATCTTTTTCAATGCTCCACTAGGCAAAGTGACATAGTACGTGCACCTGCAAAAGCTGTCAAAGTCATTTAAGAAGTCCTTCCGTTACTGACGTACCCTGCTGTTTGCAGTTATTTAAGCTTTTAATTTCTGTCTTTTCTGCATTTTGAAGTGTGTAACCTTTTTTATACCTTTTTATGAAAAAAGGACAGACTTCTGTTTCCTTCCTGATCAGCATTCTAATAACAACCAGACCATTTAAATTTATTACCACAAGAAATGATATGGTCACACTCCTTTCTTGCTACACCAGAACTTTATAAAGTCTTAATAGACTGCTGTCATGTTTTTTTCCATAAAATAAAGCAACAAGCTTCTCTAAAGTACTCAATTGTTCTGTTTCTTCCAGCTACTTCTGCTTACTTAATACATCTATTATTTGATGTATCTACTTCATATCACAACAGCATTCAACTTCTGCTATTTCAAATTTTTCTCCCCTTCAGGCACACTGCGCCGCAAGAACCCATCTCTCATCTTGCTCAGGACAGAAGGGAGCTCAACATACTTAAACACAACAAGCTCCCGCTCTCCACAAGCCACTGTTGAACCACCAAGCCCGTGCGTAAAGTACAGCAAAGGAACTACCGCAGCTGGCGTGAGGCTATACGTCCTTTTTGTATACAGAGAATACATCCTCTTTGGTTTCTGCCCCACTTCAAAATCCCATTCTGCAAGTGGTCTGCTACCTGTACAGTTGTGGTAAATGCTGATCACCGAAACCAGAAAAAGAATGTGCTGACAGTATAAATACACTGAACTTAAACTGTTCTCTTCTGCTCGCTGGTAGCCTCACAAAATGTACTTCTTTGGCATAAAAACGTAGACAAAATACATGAATGCTGAAGGATTTAAATGTAAGATGGTTGCATTTTTGATTGGGCATGAAAGTCAATCTTTGAAATGTCAGCTTTTTATTTAATGCTAGACCTTTCAGAAGCACGGCTTTCTGGAATGAGTGCTTATTGATCGATACTAAGGCAGGAAGTTTAACAAGGCTGCTGCTATTAATTGTCCTCAAAGTGAGAAACAAATAATCTTTTGATAAATGGCAGCACACATATAATTTCACATTTACCGGCTACTCAATACATCAACGCGTATAAAGTTTCAAGAAAAGAAAAATATCTACTATGGTTTAAATCTATGAAGTACTGTTTCCTTTTTCTTAAAGCAAGAAAGCAAAATAAATACAGGTCCACTATTATTTATGATTCAGTATTTTATTTTACCTATCCTCCTCTACAACCCAATCACAGACGTAATTACGGCTTCACCTCCAGCAGGGAAGCAAAAGATCTCTCAATCAAACTTTCTAGTTAAGCACAACCCGTTGCTTTCCTTTCCGGTTAAAGACCGTGACCTAAAGCAATGGATAACGAAATCAGAGGAAAGTACTTCGCATTACATTCCAAAAGAGCTGATGGGGGAAGAGGGAAAGAAGATAGGAAAGAAGTAGTTTCTTCTTCCCCTTCTTTTTCTGGGACATAGTACAAACAACCACAAGCTTAAAGTACTGCCAGGGATACCAATTAGCTAAAGGGACACCAGACCATGATAGATGCAAGCAGTAAATCTAGATTAATTTCTAGAAATGATCCTTTCAAAAAAATTACTTGTGCGCTTTTACTCACCGAAAGTAACACAAAGTAATGTTGCCTTGTAAAAATAATGATCTGATGTCAGAAAAGTTGTCCTGGATACAAATTAAATAGACGTTATCTAAGAAGCCATATTCGCCTTTTAAATTTTTTAAAAATTATTATTATAACACAGGACTCATGGATAATTTAAAAACTATTAATGTTAAATAAAAAAACCCTTCATCCTTACTAGGGTAGAAACATTCTCTGCTTTAACAGGTTCAGACATATAGGCATGTGAAAAGAACACGAGGTGGTTGGAAACATCCACTGCTTTATGCCATGAGACAAAAGTGCCATCAATTATGAGCTCCTGTTAATTAAAATGATAGGGAAACAGAGATACGCAAAAAAAGCCGGTTCCCAATGACAGAAAGAAATCCTTTTCTGTGACAATAAAGAACCTGCGAGAGCAGGAAATCCCCCAAAATTTGTTCAGAGACATAGACAACTAGAAATGTCTAGGTAAGAGTATGGGCACAGTACTTTGAAATGACAAGTCAGCTGTAATGCAATGTATGGTTAAAGAAACATTAATATCCATGCTGAGGTAGGATCTACTGTAAGTAAGGACGATAAATTTGTTGCGATTCTTAGTCATGGACAGCACATTATAATTATTTGTGGTCTGAATTTATGTGGCAAAAAATTAACAAACTTTAAGCTTCCTATCTTTTAGGTATGCTACGCTCCTGGACACAGATAATATTTGAGAATTTTGTAACACTGCTTTTAATTTTTAGGGATTAATCATGCTTCTGCAAATATTTTTCAGAAATAGTTATGTTTTTCTCCAAAACGGCAAATAAGCTTCCATTTTCTCTGATGAATCGCAGACCGTTTTCCCCTCAGGAAGCCTGCACCACCTCCTGTCCCTCCAATCCGCCCACAGTCAGGTATCACCTCCAAATAGCCACATCTCGCTCGTTCTCCTCGATGGCACGGAGGCTATTCTTAGCAAAACCGGCCATTTTCAGCTGACGCACTGTGGCACCACGCCACACATCAGTCTAGCTGCAAGAAGTGAACCCTCCGAAGGCAGCCTGGCTTCACGCTAATTGCCAACAAGCAGAAGCTTCAGTCTTTTTAAAGTAGGACATGGGGATTTTCGGTGCCATTTGCAACAACTAAAGCGAGCAGATCTTCCGTAAACAAGTATTCTTTATAGAAGATTTGTGTGGGTGATTTTAAGAATCAGATTCATCAGGCAGAGTTTGCAGTTACACAAACTAAGAAAAATATCACTTATTTTCCCTTTCCAATGGTTATTAATGCCCCAGGTTTAGTCAATGATTAGAGGGAAGGGAAATGACAGAATGGAGGGTTGAGGGGGTCACAGTAGAGAGAGGAGCAAGAAGATACGGGGGAACACGTGTCAGAAAAGAAAAACTAATCAGTGTCCATATGCACAAAGACATGTGAATGTCCATATGCACAAAGGCAGAAAAGGGAACGTGTTCTTGATGTAACAGAAAAGCCAAGAGACCTGGACGTAAGTTTGGTGCACAGTGCGTGACTTCAGTGAATCAGAATTCCAGTTCGTCTGGCTGGAACATGTTACCTATTTGATACAACTCCTAAGCAGGTAAAACCAAGATTACTGGTTAAATTAATCTTTCGGTTAAAATGTGCTTTGTATCCTTAGATCAGCAGAACTACCGCATGGTAAAATTAGTGTTGGATGTGCTGTTTGCAGATCGCTTGTGACTTTTTCAAAGGAAAACTTACCAAAACCACTGAAGTTAAAAAGTACGATGTGGATCTGAATCTAAACACAAATATCATATACCTCCACACTTCAAGATTTAATGGAAAACACCAAGTGTCACAGAACTTTAGATGGCTAAAACCTGAGCAGCACTGAACTCAGACCTATGGACAGTGGAAGAACCTATTTGAGAGCAGCTCTGTATGAAGCTTGAAAACAGACAGACTAATCACATTTGCAAGGAAAAAAGACTGTGCCTTAGAAACGGAATTATTGACTCCAAGCACATTTCTGTCTAAGGTTCTCAACCAGAAGAATTAACAAGGAGTCATCCGTCCTCCTATTTTACACCAGTAGGAGTCTTCTGCTCAACAAAGAAGGTCTTTCTCTACGAGGTGCTGTGGAACATGGATGGCACTTGGATTTGGATGCTTTTCAATAATTTCAGACATTTTAGAGCCTCAATTAGAAACAGCAGAAGAGAGGCATCATCATGATGCAATATAGCTTCTAGGTGGGCTGAGCTGCCCTTTGGTCACGACCCTCTCTCTTCACTTACTGCGGAAAGAGCGTAAGGTAGCCACTGCTGCTGACTTCAACATTTCGGTAGTGTCTAAAATTAGGTGGGTTGAACCTCGGCTTTCACATTTAGAGACGCTGAGATCCCTGCAGGAAAGCTCTTCCTGTTTCTCCTAGGTCTCCCTCCTTTGGCCCCCAGCCAAACTTTATTCTTTAATGGAACTTCTTTATTCAGTTTTTTCCACTCTTTGGTACAGGATTAGAGAGAAAAAGAAAAGTTCAGGGAACATACAGTACTAGAGCCAAAGTTTTAGACATAAGGTTGTGCTCTCCAAACTTTATGCCAGAAGGCCAAAGCAACATGGAAGTTGGGACACAGGTCCCAACCGTTGGCTGATGGTTCCTCTGGCTCCCTGCTTTGGCCAGGTGGAGCCAAAATGTGACCCGTGGAAGACAGAAGATACACAGCAAATGTAAGCAGAAGATATCACTGTTATATTATGATGTCAGTGAATTCTCCTGATGAAATAATTGATCTGGTTATTTCAATTAACTACTAAGAACAGGAAGGTTCATCCGGTTTTGAAGGTACTTTTTGAAGTAGCATTTTTCTTTCAGATCCTTCAGAAAAAAGAAACCTTGGTAGACATATCAGTATTGCTTCATTTGTTTGTAGAAGACAGACCCTCAGACAGGTTGCCTTTCTATTTGTTAAAAACCTAAAATAGATGACAAAAATAGCCACAAAAAGCATCTGCAAACTTTTTGCTTGTCTACACGTCTCTCTCAGTAGGATAAATCAGAGGTGGATGTGCTGATGACTTTGCCCTGAAAAACCAAGCATTCCACCAAATGCCTACAGGATTACAAAAAATTCCAGAGCGATTTCCTGACCGTTACCCCATCTTTCCAATTTTATATTTTTTTTTAATTGGAATCTTCGTAATTAGCAAAGAGGTTTCTCAAGTGATGTTTACTGCAAAACTCAAAGAAGAACAGGCAGCCACAAGGTTTATGCTAATTTATGGGTGCAGAATGAATGGCAGGACTCTGCTGTGGAGACTTGCAACAGTTCTTCGCTTAGGACCATGGTGAGAAGAGATCAGGGTAGAGAAGAGGAAAGAGTTCACACTAATAAAAATACTGAGATTTAAAAAAGCTTTACAAACTTATAGTACTTCTTTTTTCTTTAAATGTGTTCACTGACTAAATTAAAATCAGTCAGTGTCGCTGTTTAGAGGCAGTATCTACTACCTTCTTGTGGGGAGAAGGTTTGAGCAATGTTGTAATCATACCTCTCCTTGGTAGTGTATGCTCCTGCAAATAAAATTATGCATGATAAATGAAAGCATCTAAATGTTTAAGTTGCACAAAATCCAAATAATCTTCCAGTTAAAAAAATAAAGGAAGTACCGCTTGATTTCTAAGAGGTCTTCTGCTGTAAAAACCAAGGCTTATAACAAGGCAAAGGATACCCGTGTGCCTGTACTACTTTGGAAAGGTGGCCGAGCCACAAGAGGGCACTCTCGTAATCTACAATTTGAATTTCTGCTGCCTGGCTTTTTCATTTTTAATTAAAAGGAAATCTGACTGTTTTGCAGAATGAAGAGATCTTACTTGACACAGCAAGACAAAAGATTTTTCTCCAAATTAAAGGAAGCTAATGATATCTACAATATTTTCAAAATTACACCACATTAACTAAAGAAACAGAATTTACTAATTGAGCAAAGCTTAACTTCAAAACTGCATTTTACATAAACAAAACATGATTTACATTAAAAACTAGCTGTTACCGTTTATGACATCTGTCAATTTGTAACATTTTAGTCAATGAGAGTAGAAGATACCTCCAGCTATATAACCAGCATTATCTGTGGATGCTAGGCATAGATGTGATCTCAAGCACATCATCTGAGTCCAAATATAGGTAAAAGCACTTAATCAGAGCTTTTACGCTTCTGAAATTATTGTGGGGTTGTTCTGCAGGACTTTTTCTTTCTTTTTTTTTTCTTAAAGGGCTTCAGTCTCCTTATACAGAATATGTATATTCAGCACCGCATTATCACAAGCATTTTCTCTCCTCTTTAATATTCTCAGAAAAAAAAAAAAAAAAAAAAAGGTCTTCAGAATAGCCCAGTCTCACCACCTTTTACAGGTTAGGAGGGTAATCAGTTACTGGAAGCCCTCTGTAGCTAATGATTGTGTCATTTATTTTACTGGCCATTGTAGGGGTATTGATAAATGGGGCACTCCTGAAGGTAAGGTTATTCTGAACACATCTTGCTGCCTGACACTTGCTATCTTTGTTGAACAGAAGCCAAGTACACCTACTGCAAGAGGAATTACATATCATCTAGGTACTAGGATATACCGCAATAAAAGTGTAAAAGCTACATTTGTGCTATGCCTTTAAAAAGAATAAAAAATGGCAATTCTCTTCTGTTCGAGAACACAGAGAAAAAGAATTTAGTCTAACTTGGGTTTTATTACCTTATGTAAAGGTGTTTTTAAAACGTTCTTAGACACCATATTTAAATCCTGCAAAGTCATGGGAAGTAGTTCACCTGGTTTCTTCAATATATGAACATTTAAAGTAGCGCTGACACACAGGGATTCCTGGTAAATCCACACTTAGACTCCAAATGCCCAAGTTTCCATTACGGCTGCAAGGTAGCGCATGCCTAAAGGTACAGGTATTGCATACATTTCCTTAGAGACAAGGGGGCATTGCTACCTTACTAATTATAAAGCGAACTGGTAGTTCCTACCTGGTATTCTGCCAATCTTCAAGAATGTCTTCTTAGCCACTAAATACATTAGGACTATTGACATCCTGAAATGCTCCAGTTTTAATAAGCTACCCTATCACCTGATATAACAGGAAAATTACAAAGATCATATTCATGAAATCAAACAGATCTTCCTGGCATTCTACCCAGGCTCATAATAAACCCGCCCTCTTTTATTATATATTAATTTGGAACAATTTTATAGAGCCCTCGCTGTATTTAGGTCGCTGTCTACCCAGAAATGTGCATTACCTGGGAGCATATAATGAAAGAGAATTAAAATAGACTATGCAAAACCTGAATGCACGGTAGTCTAATACATGCACCACCATACCCCACTCATCAATAGTTAAAGGCAGTCAGCAATATCACTGGCAAAATACTGCAGAGTTGAAGCAATCTCACGCTTGCAATAATTTTCTCTCAAAAATTTTAGCAGATTAATTTCTTATATCTTCTATATACCTAATTAATGTAGGAGATAAAACATACCAGAGACGTATTATTAGATCTAGGCATGAAACAGTTAACAGCAGTGCACATGCCAAGGTTTTAATAAGGCTTAACAACAAAAAGCTTCAATCCTCCACTTTCACTAGATTTTGTTGTTGTGGTTTTCCCTTGCTTAGGGCAATCCATCTGTTAATGTTGACTTGCAATATAGTTAAGCTCGCACACGTATAAAAAGCCTAGAACAGCTAACCTAAGCAAGAGTAAGCTCAAATGAATATTACAGAGATAGAACAATTCATCTTAGGGAAAGATTAATTGCGTGTGCGCGCACGCGCGTGCTCACAGGCACGTATGAGTGCACTCCCGTTATTTCTTTTTTTAGGAAAGAATTTCAAAATGCAAATTATAGGAGGGCAAGCCGATCACTACAGTTTGCAATAACACATTTAATTATTTATCCTCCAATTAGATTTTGACAGCTATTTTACATGCTACAATTTGTTTTGATTTATTGTTAATTTTTTTTAAATCCTATTGCCAATCTGGCCAAAAAAAAACCCCAAAAATATAAAACCACTATGACAGCGGTGATAAAGCTTAGTAAATATTCATTGTTAAAAACGGCTCTGCACTGTGACCAGTGCTGGTATTCTCCCTGGGCCAAACTGGCCTTGTTTTCAATAAAACCAGAGAAGTATCCTTTCCCTGGAGCCCTGTTAGGCTGAGGCTGCAGTTGGAACTGTCATCTTCACACAAAAGCAAAGGGGTTGGGTTTTACGAACGCAAAGCCTAATTGGGAGATCTTCATGGCTGTACCCTTGACATTTATTAAAGCCTCATCAACAAAACAGGAAATAACCGTACTAATTAGCGGACCCGCAGACAAACTACTGTTTGTTGGGGTAAAAGCAGATTCACTTCCTATTGTAAAGGAAATGTCCTCCCAGACCCCCAAATCCTGTTATGAACCAATTGTTAAAATGATCTTTTACAGTGAAGGAAACTTTTATATCATACATAATGTTTCAAAGTAAATACGTTTCACAGCATCTCAGATAACTATTAGTTAGTATTTATTTTTAATGGCTTCCAAGAAGCGGGGAATGAAAAGCTCAATGCATGCATCTAACATGACAGAAAATATAACACCAAATTCTTTACAAGTTTTTAAATGTTTCAGTATGGAAGAGTTAGTAATAAAGGGCAGAGGTGCCTCTTGTCTGGAAGCAAGATGACCATTAAAAGCAATCTCTCTCTTTTGTTTGCTGTTAGTTTAGGTTTTAGGGAGATATTCAAATACACAGACATTGCAACTTAGTCAATATCTGGTCCTTACTTTAAATATACATCAAAATGCATGAACTGCACGTTAGCACTATCCTTATACTGCTATTAGACACTCATGGGCACCATTTTAGAAATCTGGGTAGAAAGCTTCATTTTCAGGATAAAGAATTACAGAAAAAAAGATTAAACCTGACAACAGCAGCAATCTGCGAAATTCACTTCTTTTAAATGGCAGATTCAGTACTAGATCAAACATAGCCTCTCCTATACACATGCACTTGTGAATACAAAAATATTTTTTTATTTGGATGTAAAGTGCAAAATCAGCACTTATTCATAAGGAACTTGCATTTATGTTTTCTTATTCACATACCTACCAAAAACAAAAACAAAAACCAGAATAGCAACAACAGACTGTTATTTTTTAGAAATATTTTGGTTTGTTTGCTTTTGGGGAGGAGGAAAAAGTGGAAAGGAAAAAAAAGAAAGCGTGAGTGAGAGGGGAAGGAACCTGTGCAAGACTGGAGTTCTTGGGGAGCGATTACCATTTGCTCCTTCCTGCCCACTGGGCTCAGGTGACATCTGGGACAAGAGCTGGGGACAAGACACGGGATCTTCTGTTTGCAGCAGCGCAAAACTGCAGGGCTATTAGTTACAAGCTCCACTAGTAAACAAGCCCTATATATGTACACGTATATGTATGTGTGTGTATACATATCTAAACATGTGTATGTATATATGCAAACTGACATGCACTCCTCCTGTCTTTTTTCAAAGCTAAAAGACGACTGATAGAACCAGCAACAGTGATACGAAGGATATAGCAGTACGCGACTCTACGAACGCAAAAATATACGGAAGTTAAATTGTTCTGTCTGAACACTGGCCTTCAAAAGAAATGTTTAACTGCACCAAGGTAAATTATATTCCTTTCTATCCCTAGACTCTGCACCTAATGGAAGGCAGCACTACCATATCACTAAATTACTGCAGATTTCTTTAATAAAAGCAGCCTATAAAAATTCACTGACTCTAAGGGTACATTTGTGTTACGTATTTACACAGATACCTACAATTGTAGATTCAGCTACATTAATCTGTGAATGTTGTCTTATAATGTATTAAAACCTTTTTAGTACCTCACATTATCAAATTATTTGGGGGGGGGGGGAAGTTGCTATATATTAACATTAGAGCTCTATACTCATACATTTAGAATTGTGTATCTTCTCTTCTGATACTCAGTGAAAAAAAATCTACTGTACACAAGTTCCTGAAAGAATGCAGGTACCGCTGTTGCCCATATACAAAAATATACCGAGGGCACATGGTTTGACACTTTATTACTGGCTTTAAGAGATCAAGAAAACACGTACAAAGTAAAACCTGCCTGAATAATTAAAGCTGAAAGTCTTTGTATTATTTATAACTCTAAGAAAAATGACTTAATACTAATGTACAATTTCAACATCATTTAACAATAATCTGGATCAGTTATACGTTAAATTTCACAAATTTCTATTTACTATTGATAAAAACTAGTTCAAACCCAAACTGATTAAATAGTTCAGATTTTTATCATTGCAATATCTGAAGTAAAACGCTAAATGTTGTTAGATCAGCTGGACTGAATTTCTATACTTACTTCTTATTTGAGGAAGACATATGCATTAAAAATCCACATATAAACATTCATTATGTATAATAAAACACGAAATACCAATCTAATGTAAAAATATATGCCCAAACATTACAATATGAACATATACATCTATTTACTCCCAGATAAAAGTGTTACAAAACCTATTTTATTGATATCTTTGAAATAAAACTGTCAAAATGAATCCAAAGATACTAAAACGCTTGCCAAAGTTGAGACACTACACCTGTTACGTCAAAACAAGACTAGAAAGGATTTGAGAACAAAAGGACAAGAGATTGGCACCGCATTAACTAGCTGACTTGTTAATAAAATAATAAATCATAACTATCTGAGCAAGGTTAAAAGCCATATGCCTGCCAAATCAATTTATTACAAATGCAAAATGAACGTGCCCCGCTGTAAGAAACTAAAAAAGATAGCTCAACACAGGTCTGTGAATAGACCAGAATGTATTTAATGTGAGAAGCCTTTATCAAAAACAGTATTTAAGAATTAAATCTCAGATCCATACTTACAAATCTCCCGTTTTTTCCCCTCTCAACAGGGATGAAATACAAACCGTACTTCTCCTCCATTCAAGCAGTATAGCAGCATTTATACAAACATAGCCTTCTATATCCAAACCCAGACAGTAATCTTAAACACAGTCACTGATGCATTGCTCTAAGTGGCAAAAAATTTTCCTCACATGTACGTGAATAAGAAGAGAAGTTTCAGGTGTCTTACCTGTGCCAGTCTCCGTTTTTCTGAGTTTGCTCTTTTCTCGTAATGTAACATGTAGACAGGAGCAGTCTGTCCTGCACCAGCGCTGCAAGTTCCATACTCATACTCACTCTCCTACAACAAAACAGATTTAAATTCCCATATTTATAATCATTATCTGCAAACGTACCTTCCATATTATGCATGCAGAATGCATTTAAAATTCTCTTGCCACAATCTATTACTGTCATGAAAATACCATCTGTAGTAAGAAAATCAAATTTAGCTTTTCAGGAAGCTGAATTATCAACATTGTCATTTAAAAGATGAATTGTTCAAACATCTAGGAAACGGATTTGAAAGTTTTCTTAAAATAGCATTAAATATGTCTAAAAAATGGTTCCTTCTCCCCACAGAAAAATCTTAAGTGGAAACAACATTTTCAATGGGAAAAGCAGCTGCAAAATGCCTAAAATATCTTTTCTGATATTTCCACAACGTTACTTCTGCAAAATGAAACTATCCTTTTGTTTTTAAACATTGCCATTGCCCACATATCTTACGAAGCCCAAACAGAGAACTACTCCTTCTGAAACACATTGCACTGAAAGACTCTCCCATCTCAAATTCTCAGCTTGAAGCAAAGGCTTCGATTGTGATATCAAAGCAATCAACTTTATGAAAACATACATCCTGTTAATGTATCTTTGAAGACCTCTGTTGTTCTATGATAAAATATGCAAACAATAAAGAGATTATTCAGTGGATGCACAGAATGACAGATAGTTGCCAGAGGGCTCGTTATGAAAAATGTATTGTTGAACAAAGGGCTAAGCATATTTCAAAAGTCATTAAAAACACAAATCTCATGTGATTTGTAAAGTGTAAGCTTCAAACTGATACAGGAAGCTAGTTAAGAAAGTAAGAAATGCACTACATACCTTGTGTTTTAACTTACTCTTCACTTCTTTTATTCCTTGCCTTGCCTGACTTTTTGCCTAGAAAAATAAAAGGACTTAAGTAGCTCTGCAAGACACTGGCTGCAGTCACGAAACAAGCTTCATGATACCATAGTTATTTTACCTTTTTTTTAAGCACCTGGTGATATAACGATGGACAATAACCTTTATCACAAATTTCATACATGCATTGTCAGTATGTTTTATATGTTCACGCTTTGTCCGTATATGTAAGGATTATTTTTTTCTTAGTACATGCATGCCAATGCTGTGAAAACATATATACTCAAAACTTCTCCAAAATACTAAGGACAGGCTAAAAACGGTCATATACCTCACCCCTTTATTTGAAATGGTCCTTTAAATTCGAAATGGTATTTTACCAGTAAGGCATGTTGGAAAAACGTTAAGATTTTCAAGACGACTGCTACAGTGTTCCAGTCTGGCAACTTGCAGGGCAACATCAATCTTAAGAGAAATGAAGTGATTTGATATGCAGATGGAGATTTTGCCCAGTGCTGCTGAACAGCATAGTGCTGCTATTTAGGGGAGAATTCTGTATATATTAAAATAGGAAGCCAAGGATCACTGTTGCATGAAAAACAGAGCCAAGAATGTTCTTCAATAGAGAAATGAATTATCAATCCAGAATATCACGTACTTAGAGAGAGAGAGAGAGAGAGAGAGTCGAAAAAAAGAAAAGATGGAGGCGAGGGAGAGGGGACCAAAACCCCTAACCCTAACAGAAGAAAGGGTATTCTTCTTATATGAATATTGGAAAAAACTGTGAAAGCTTTCAAGGCTCTCTTGAAAACAGGACTTTTGAAAATCTATTTAAGGGTATAAATATGTGGAAACCACCTATTTTTCCATGGTTTTCTATATGTGGAAATTCATGAAAAAAAATCATTTTCTTGAATCATGAGGTCAGAGAGTCTTTTTGATGCTTAAATCAGACATCTATAAGCTCAATAACAGCACAATGGGGTGCCATGTAGCAGATGCTAACCTGGGAGCCACTTTAAACTTTTCAGATCATGCTCACAGCATTTGGATGAATTTTGGAGTGCTTTGTTCTAACTCTGAGGGATGGCACCAAGCACACTACTCAAGGCTACCAATCAGTCATCTCACTATTAAGAAACACATATTCCCTTGCTGCAGTAGTAGGCTTATTAAAAGGCAACAGCATAAGAAATTAAATGGGGTAAAAATATGAATACCTTACACACAGACCCTCACAAAATTTACCAATGTTTCCTGAACAGAAGCTCACTTTGATGAACCTTTATTATCAAGAACACAATTATCAAAACTGAAGGCTGGGAGATCACGTAACCGCAGTCTAAGCTAGTGCAAACCGGAGAAGATAACCTGTTAATGAACCATTTTTTAAATTATAAATGAGTTCATAAATACCAAGTATATTTATTTACCTGTTTCTCTCCATGACTTCTGTGTTTTGCAACCAATGTAAAATTAAAAATTCTATTTGAAAAGTTTACTTAAAATATACTAGCTTAGACTGATGTACTGATTTATTCAGGACTACTTATTATGCATCCAACTAGTGAAGTAATTGGAAAAGCAAAAAGGAAGCCAAAAGTCTTTTCCCATGTATTAAAAATGCAACCTTAAAATACTTCCCACTTCTTTTTATGCTATTGCTGATTTTTCATACTGCGTGATACCGTATAATTTCACATGCTTTATTGCTTAGGCAGGCTTTTAAAACAAGATCTAAGTGCAGAAATATTAGCATTAAATCTAGTTAAACGTGAGTATTCTAGGATCATCTTTAAAAGAGCAGATGACAGAAAAGTCTTGCCGCGCACCTTACTGTTGCATTACCACATCTTTTCAATAGCGCAGGACCTAGTGCCAAAGTGAAATTGCATCTGTGTAAGACAGGACTCCATTTGTCTAGCACAAACCCTATGTGCTGAATAGAGAGGATCTCTACATCATGTTAACATGACATACCATGCAACTATTATTTATATTACATATAAATGAAACATTTACAAAATGTTTTACATTCATGATAACTTTGTGACGCCTGTGTTGTGTTACAGGACCTTAGCGTAACTGAGAATTTCTGTTTTCAAAAGTCCATATTTTAATCATGTCACCAGGTTAGGGAGAGTTTACAGCTGGGAATCAAATATCCAAATGATATTCAAATAAGCTTCTGGTATGTATTATTATTGAAACAAAACCAGCACACTGATGCTTTGAAAATGTCTGTTGTTACATACAAGCTATCTGCAAGACTCTGAGTCAACTCTAAATCCTAGTGCTGCATAAGAAAACAAATGAAGCTAAAAACATTCTACAAGCTGAAGCGTTTTTCTACAATACATTTATACAAAGCTTAGGTTTTTAAGTATTCAGGAAGAATGAGAGGTTGTAGGAAGTTGCAGTATTTTTATGTATTATTTATTTGAAAGAGATGATCTTACGAATTTGTATGCCGTTTTCACAGCCGGAGTGGCTTTGGTCATTGCTGTGTTGATCAGCGCACCACCTTTCTGAAATATACACAAAAAATGTATTTTAGTAACATTTTAACACAAGTCAAACCTTAGGAGAACAGCACAGAAAAATAAACAGTGTGCTGCAAAGAAAAAACAATCTTCCTTTTAGATTGGTAAGAAAAAACCACAGCTGTGTTTCCTCCCCAACCTGCTGTCTGCAGCTACACAAGGGTTACCGTACGTCATTATCACAGCTGACACATTTATCAATGCATTCTAACAGAATGATGTATTTTCATTCTTCATTCATTGTTACCATTTCAAAATCAATTCAGAAGTTACGGCTATTTTTCATGTGTTCCTATCATATTTATTATGCAACTTAAAAATACCGTGACCTGACAGAAAGAACTATCTCATTCAATCACACAAGAATTCTCTTAATCTAAAATAATATATTTTACTAATCCTGCAGAATAACAAGGTTGTACCAAGGGTCTTCTGCTAGCCAAACTGCACAAATCCATATTAACAAACTTACGACTTAGTAGAAGTGATAAACTTCGTATCAAATGGTACTGTCACACCTAATTCACAGTTACGGAATGTAGCACGATACAGAAAGCAGTGAAATCCCCGACTATACAGACAGAAGAACCTTCTGCATTTTGGCATTTGTTTTGTGTATGGGATTTATTTATTTATTTTTATATCTTTGAGAAAACAACCACCAAATTACTGCATATACCACGGAAATGTTATTTATTATAGAATGTGCTTATATTTTCCCTGCAAATGAACGAACTTTTACCGTTGCATACATGTAAAGAAAAGGACAAAGATTTAAAGAACAGGATGGTGAGTAGAATTACTTAACCAAGTTTATACCTTCACTGTATGCATCCACTGCTGATACGATCTTGAATTTCCTGAAATAGAAATGTAAAATGTAACACAATCAAACATAAATTCAACGTTTTAAATGTCTCAACCCTCCTCACAATCTGCATATAAAATTCCCTTAGAGGATTATTCATTAATTTCATTCTTCCCAGACAGGCAAGGAATGTAAAGATAAGAATATGTGTACGTTAAGAAAAACACCTAGGTATCTCTTATTTCATGTTTTCTATTTTTTTTGTAAAAGCATATCTTTTCACCACACAGAGTTTTTAATTCCGATTGAGGTAGAAAGAGACATTACAACTATGATAAGGTAACACAGTGCTAAAAAGAAAAACACCGACTTGAAGGAAAGAATAACATATAATGAACTGCGTTCAAGCATAATGATCCCACTGGGCAAACTTTCAAGTACAAAAATGACATGGACTGCAGATGGTACCATCCCAAGGAAAAAGAAAGAGAGAAAAGTCTAAGGATTACGGCACAACTATATACTCCTGTGCAGGAAAAACCCTTTAGTTAATAATGTATATTAACCGCATCTACTTTCTTTCACAAAGGAAAACCTCTAAAAGGCAAGTGAGAGATGGCTTCTGTAGAACTACCAAGGGCTATTGTGCCACTAAGCTGGCCGTGAAGGACAGGGTTAAATTCTCACGAGCACTTGGTGAAGAAATGGATACTATTTCCCAAAGGCGCTTCAGCTGCACACCAAAGATTGGGTCCCTGATCCCTGAGAAAGTTTTAGAGCACCTCAGTCACTTGAATACTCTGGTACCATGAGCTGTTACTAACCCCAGACAAGACAGTCACACTGACAAAGATGCTGCAGTTTCAAACAGCGAGTTTATCCATTTTGAAAGGACCATACTGATATATCCTTGATCTTACAGGCTTCCAGCAAGAGTTCTCAAGACTTTTTAAGCTTTGCAATAATCAACTAACTAAGGCCTGGGTGGAATTACTGCATCGGATAGTGGAAATCCAAAACATTCTCCTAAGATGTGGCTGAGAGCTAACTGCATCATTGTAAAAGGTATTCCCAAGTTTCTCCATAAGGTGAAAAAACTGGTCTGTTTGTACTTGTATCAAGCACTTTCACCCATTTCGCTAAGTTCTTTACAAGCAATTTTGAGACAGCCAAACTCTCAGGAATGATGGCAGAAGTGAAAGCAATGCTCACTTAGAAAGGAGAGAACCCGATGGTCATTATGATCCTATCTCCATTAAGAACATCAAAGAGCGACCTAAAACAAAAATGACTCTTTCTTTTACTTCTTCAGGCTGGCTCCCTGAACTACCAGAGAAGGTAGCCTGGAAATAACATGTGAAATTTAACCACTGCTAATGTGTTAATGAAATTTCAATGAATCATCAGTACTTCCTCTAACATGACATTTTATAACTTCAAGTTCTTATCGAAAATACTCATATATCATCTGGTTTGTGGCGTCCTTAACAGTGACTCTTTCCACATCTGAGCTTTCTCTGTCACAGCCTATGACTTAAGCAATTACTAGAGACAGTAAATGAGATCACAGAAAATCACCAAGAAGTTTAACTGTCTAATAGTTGTGCAGAGACCTCAGAGAAGGCAATAAAGAAAACAGATAAATACTCATCTACAGAAAAGGCCACATTAGCACTGCATACCCTTAGCTAGGGTTGAACCTCCTGAAACTCTAGCAAGATAATGCTGCATCCTTAAAATAAATTATTATTAAAAGAGAGGTTCAAAGGTTTTTCACTTTTTCAGTTTTCCTTGTACTACCATCGTTTATATTAGACCAACTCAAAAAAAAAAAAGACTGTAGTAAAATTAATGTGATTACAAATTACTTTAATGGATATATTCTACAAGAAATCCAAGTGCTAAGCCAATCAATCATCACTATCTTCTTGTATTGAAAGTTACATAAAACTCTTGAGAACTAATACTTCCACAGAATAATTCCTGTAAAAGACAATAAAATTTTAAGTATGAAGTGCAAACTGTAACGAAGATGGCTGACATTTCTTTTCACATATAGTCACAGGGAAATAAGTTTTGACGACTTCACTGGAGGAAAAGAAAAAATCATAAAAAATAATGAAACCTAAGTTTTATTCTCCAATTTCCAGTTTAATTTTCTGTGCTGATTTAGTTACGCTCGCATATGTGCAAAAATGCAAATTAAAAAAGAGATTACTTAAAGAAACACTTTCCATTTGATTCACTAATTTTTAAATCGTACTCTCTTCAGCTAAGAATGTGTTCCCCTGTCCTTTGAACAGCTTGTAGCTTACACTAACTTTCCGTGACTTTTCTGAAGGCTGGTTTTCACCTGTTTTTTTTAAAAACCTTGGGCTTCCTGATAAAGTTGATGGGAGTTAACTCTGCAAAGAGATCATAGTTCTACCCCATTAGCGTCACAAAATGTCACCTTCAATTGCATACATATTGTTAGCCCTGCACTTCATAACGATAATGAGACAGCAGTTATGTAAATACTGAATATGTGCCCTAAGCAATTTGTCCACAACCTGGCAATATACAGCTTGTCTGACTTGAAAAGTAAGCACGCAGTGCAATCTAACTGAGAACTGCTGGAGAAGCCGAGCATTCCCTCCTGAGCAGAGCCAGGTGAGATGTGGCTCACTGAAATGAGCTTTATCTAACTTCTACTGCAGTTTTATTGCAGCCTCCTGACCCTCTAACTGCGCTCAGCGAAAGAACTTGCAATACTGACACCACCTATCTGAATAATGGATGCTCAATGCCTAAAATCTGTTTACAGAGCAGCATAAGTTATCCTAAAAAGGTAGAAAAGACGTAAATCTCTGTATAACTAGCCACACTTTAATCAAGAAAAAAAATAATTATGTGCTAGATCACAGCACAAGACACAGAGGGCAGGAGAAGGCAGTGAAAATCTTGAACAAAAGGATTTATGTACTCTGAGCATAAAAAGGTATTTTTTACAGAAGGTGAGGATGGCTCTGCATGACTCAATGATTTCTCTGTGGGGGCCAAATCCCTTCTTCTGTAAATACATCCATTTAAGGGTAGTCTGGCAAAGGAAGACCCATCTAGAGCTGCCAGATGCAACTCAGTGGATTTGCTGAAGTCATGTAACTTCCATTTACTGAGAAAGCTTCTACGCTAAAGACCATAAAACAGTATCTGCGCTGTCATGCACATTTTGATCCGATATTTTGATAGCAAATTGATACCTCAAATAACAATGCAGCTGTAATAAATGTCTAAGCGGAAAGCAATCCATAATCTTGCAATATCCAGCAATGCATTCAGCATCCACTATAGGGGTTAACTTTGTAAGCTAGCTAATGTGAAAAGTGTTATAACAATTGTCAGTGAACATAACCCAGGGAAAAAACACAAGGAATAATATTTTGTTTATGAAGAGGGCAAACTTTCAATGTTCCATCTGAGATTATACACAACTGTTAAATTTTTCCCTCTTTCTTAGAGTAACACATATGCTGAAAAAAGCAAATTTCTCTAAAAATTTGGGAAATCGCTCTGATTTCTGCACTACAGAAATAATTGCATGTGAAAAAACGGGAAGTTTTTTTACAGAAAACATAACTAGAAAAAGTTCAGTAGCAGAAATTTCAAAGTTATTTTTAAAATGCAGTTTACATATAACGTATCACATTATTCAGTTAAAAATGTAAACAATATAGTGATATTTCATCAAAACAACGTATCTCCATTTAATATACTGACATAACTGGATATGTAATAGTATGTGTCCCAGCAGTGATTTTTTAAAGCCTTGCCAAGAATGAATGGGTACGATGAAGCAATAATTAGATTTGTTACTTCAAAAATTTACAGGACACCCTGAGAACATCATCACATTGAACAGCTCCCAAAGAAGCATAATCAGTGAGGACCACTCAAATTAATTCTGTACCTCCAGAAAAGCCTCCTGCTGTGATTTCTTCTTCAAAAACATCAGAGAATCCTCTTCCTGCATTTAATTTTGATAGCCGACCATCAATAAACTTGAAAAAAAAAAAAAAGTCACACTGTTGGCCCTTCTATTACTATACAGCGTTATAGTTTTCAGTATGTACATTACAATGGAATACAGATGTTCAAGACAACATGTGGCTTATAGATAATATATTGCTTTTAGATGGATTTTTCAAGAGCAGTTGCAACTATGAGCAGCAGAAATATCAGAGTATTTTTTATATACATATCAAGAAAATCATATGTATTATGCAAAATTTAAAAATAGATTTGTAAATTTTATAGTCAATGAAATTACACATCAGTTTGTTCAGACACATTTTAAAGGGCTTTTCAGCTTTTCTTGCTTTTCTAATGGCATGAAAATATATTAATTTTTTTCTTTACAAATGGTAACTTTGGATTTGTAATCGTAATCAAATAAAGATCTCTGAGTCACTCCCTGATGTTCTGTTTTTGAATCATAAGCTTACCTGATATCATCAACAAAAGAACATAAACAAACCTCCCTGTGGTATCCCTTTCGGGGTATGCATCAATGGGTCCAAAGTAGAACTTTATGGGCACAGAAAGTACCTTTAGAACAAGTGAAAACACTTCACCCAGTTCAAAGAAATAACAGACTACGATGTCTACTTGAGGTCCGTTGAAAGTGTATCTGTTTTACATGAAAAAGGAGCCTATAAGGACAGTACGTGAAGGGAAATTGTAGCAAAACCATCCACGCTGAAACAGCAGAGGAAGGCTGTGGCTCGGTTTCAGAAACGGTGGCAGCAGCAGGCTGGATGTGACTGGCGGGGTGCAAGCTGACTCCAAGGACATTTAATTTCAGTGTACGGGAACGTGATGCATGAAGTCCCAAAACAAAGCGAGGCAGGATACCAAGGCAGACCCCTAAAACCCTCTCCGCCCGACTGAGCACGGTTCGGGGTTGACACCACTGTATTTTTAAGTCCCAACACATCTGTTTACCCTTTTCATTTTTTAACCACTAACACTTATGTAGTTGCATCTACAGATGCATATTGCAACAGCTGTCCTTATGCGGAAGTTACAGCTGCATAAGCACATGGATTTGCATCCACATATCAGTGTATATAGAAAGACTGAAACGATCCAAGTAAATCAGAAAAAGTGAAAGTACGATAATTAATGATTAAACCTTTCAGAAGGAATGACTACATTCTTCTCAAGAATTACCAGGCTTCAAAGACGTACAACGAGCACATTCTTAAAGGTTTAAAATTCTTTCAAGAAGCAACCCCTTTCTGTTTTGAAAAGGCTAACTCAAGTCTGAGAGATAAAGTGAGAAAGCACTTCTCCAATTATACACGGTTCATCTTCTAGCAAGAATGATGAGTTATTCACCGGTACTAACAAGTACACAGAAACAAAATTAATTATTTGGCTGTATCATATTTTAGCAGAGATTATTCAAACAGTGTCAGTGACAATCGGATGCTTGTCAATAAACAGACTAGTGATGCGAAACAAATCCCTTTCTCAGAGTACACAAATTCCAGTAGCAAAAATAAGGCAAGCAAATAGATAACCATTTCTTTCTCTTTCTTGTCTGAATTCCTTCTTATTTTTTCATTTTACTCGAAGTTGGCTTTTTTTTTCCAAATAGGTTGGTTCATGGTCAGACCACTATGGGATCACTGGATTATTTCACAGTAACAAAAAGAGATAAGAGCATCTTTAGCTACTGCTGTGAGGAAAAAAATCCCACCACCCCATCCCCTCCCATCTCCAGCCTTTGAACTGTAAGACGTTATCTCTTTTGGGAAAGTTATGAATTCATTCCATACTATAAACTAACGTAAGATTTATGGACATACTCATCAGTTGGTAAAATTCTATCAACAGAAGGCTGAGACACTGACTGAACTTTAGTTTTTAGAGGATCACTCCAACTGAGTATTTAATGTAAATACTGACAAGCTGAACTGTTAGCAAAAAGATACTAGAGACATTATTTAAAGGAACTTTTAAGTGGTAGTAGTAGTTATTACTTTTGAATAGTTTACTGTTAACGGTTGCACTTAGATTGCTACATGAAAAGAACAGCACGTGGAATCACACATACGCTTTATGGTTTTCTCCTCCCATTTTTCAAACCCACACTCCCTCGAAAAATCTGGGCCTATTTCAAGAAATGCATTTACTTTGAGACCCAGAGAGACCTTGGTTGACTACCACTTTCAATGAAAAACTAGTAATTCCAGTGCTGCTCTTGGATTTTAAGCTGACTAAAGACAGAAATACCATAATCCATAAATAATTTTGAATTCTAAAAATCAAAATATAGACCATATCCACTTCAGAAGATCTTGCTGCAGAGATGATAAAGAGTGGGGGCTGTGGGAGGAGACGTGATGTTTGTGAGCTGAACCCAATCATTTATTTAGGTAGGAGTAAAAATTCCAAGTCGATTCACCCATTATTAAAAACAAAAAGTTGGTAGAAGCAAAGAAAACATCATAAATGCGATTTCCACACAATAGGAGCTCAACATCTTGCAAGAAGAGAGCTCAACTCATAAAACTTGTAAATGAAATTTGAAATTAATAATAATGTTCAAAAGACTTATGAGTCTTCAAGTCCTAATCCTGCATTCATTATTTATTTTTCTCGTTGACACTTTCCACCTTTTTACGAACAAATCCCAACAAATGTTGCAGATTACATCACTTAAACAATTACATTATGTAATGAGATAGTCTAGCATTAGGCTTCATGCTAGTTCTAAGAATGAATTAGTATTTTCCCTGGACACTCATCAGAACTATTTGACATGTAAGATGTAACTATTAATTGCCTGTGTTTGCAGCTTGAAATAAAGATTAGCTACCTTCCATGTTACCCTAATTAAAGGGGAGCCTTTCCAAGGCTCAGAAAAAGCTAACAGATAAATAGGATGCATAATAGTAGAAATATCAAAGATGCGGTGAAAAAAAAAAAACAGTGAGAAAAGTAGTAATGTTAAGTATACAGTCCAAGAGAACAAACATTTAATCTGGGCAAAAGACATCATATACAGAATATTCAATCAGGAAATAAGAATATTTAATATATAAGTAATAGTTATTTTCTTTTTAAGAAATTTTTTTATATGAATAATATATAAGAATAACAATAATCAGGGTTTTTAAAATTAAATCTCTTCAGGGCAGAGGACAGCTTTAGAAAACTAAAGCCAGCACATTAAACTTCATACGTCCCTATAGTTGTGATCCTTATCAGGGTATTTATCATAAATTACTTCTATAAATTCCTGGCAAATGTATGTTTTGCATAAAGAGTTTGGTGCATTCTGTTTCAGAGCAATATAAACAGTCCTTTCAACTTCCAAAAACGTGAAGTCATCAACCTGAATTCAAAGGCATCTCCATAATTTATAAGTCCAAGAGAATGGTTTGAGGCTAAAAGATAATCTAAGCGTGGTCCCTGCCAAAAATATCCTGCCTCAGTTTTCAGTAAAGACTATGATGCTGAATAAAGGAACAAAAATACAAACGTTAATGAAAATGAGATACAGAAATGGACATTACAGTATCTGAGGAATAAAACGTGAATCAGAAACCCCTAGATTCACCTCTGTTACACGATTCTATGGAAAACAGCACATATACCTGGAAGTAAAAAAATTTTTTATGAGTCTATCAAAGTAAAGGAAACACAGTTGAAGTGGAGAAGAACAGTACCATTACTTAAAAAAGCAATGGTTGTCTGAAGTGTTGGTCTGCCAGTTTGCCCTTAACAATTTGATGAGGGGGCATTTCGAGGGTAAAAGTGGTAAATAAGTAAGTGGGAAGATACAACATATAAGTTAAAACACTGTTTCTCACAGATTCTTTGACAATTAATTTTATAGATAAAGGAAATGCAATTTATCTACACCACAGAAAAGCCTCTTGCATGTGCCTCAAAATCCTAGTTGAGATGAAATAAAATCAGAGTACCTGAACGGTACACCTGAACTTTAGGTTGGGTAAGGACCGGCCCAAAAAGGAGATAACAGCTTGCAATGGAAGGAAAAGTGTTAGGCTGGAAGCGTCACCCCTCATGGTATTTCAGGGTAAGTGTTGTGACTGATCCCATTTACAGGTTAGTTAACGATTCTGGTACAAAAGACTGGCATGTGTTAATACATTTGGGGGGGATCATTAACAGAAAACACATCAAAATGCAACACAAAGTAAAAACAGATGATGTTGAAGATGAAAATAATCTGAATGGGAGTACCACAAAGAATTCCACAATTTATTCCAACAGTGATTTCCTGGTACTTTGGTGAAAAGATACTAGCACTTCCAAACTTAAAATAGTGGTTAAATCAGAGGAATTAATATGTTTTAATGCAGGAGAGAGGAGGAGAAGATTAAAAGCCCACTAAGAAAAAAGGACAGAGGAAGGATTTTACAAAATGGCAGAAATAAAGGTTACTTGTCAGTTATGGCAAAAGGGGTGCATTTAAAGTAGCTATTTTCTGCTTGGTCTAAGGCTGCTTCTAAGAACTATTTTCTGCTTAAAAGATTTTCCAGAACAGAATAAAATACAGTTTGGTCTCTTTGAACACAAACAACTTTGAAAACAGCTCATTTGTCAGTGGGGAAAAAAATGGAGAAGATGCAGCTGGGCTAAGCATTAGCTGAAAAAGTCGGAGTAACCTTCGCAACAGAAACTAGAGGACTGAAAAAAACCTACTACTACTACTATTAAACCACACGCGTGATCAAAATTGTTACTATTTCCTAATCCTCTAAAATATATTATTTCCTTTAGTTGAAATAAAATTAAAACAAGCCATAAACAAACTGTAAACTGATTCTGTTTAATCCAACACATATTAAAATGTAATGGGTAAGCACAGAGGCACACTGACAAGCCCATTCATTTCAGTGGAGTTAAACCTTTCTCTTACAGCTGAAGACCTTGCTTTAGCAGTAGTGTGACAACAATTCAGAAACATTGCTTGTAGGCAGTTTTCTATTAAGAAAGTTTCATGCTAGCTTATCACACTGAGATATGCAAAATGTAAACAACACTGTTTACTCTTTTACTTCTTTCCATTTCAATCATATGTGCTGGATACTTCAAAAGATTTCAGATTTCTTATTATTTTAATTTTTTTTTTACATTTTTTAATTGTATAAAATAAAGCAGAGAAAAATTAAAGGAGCCCAATTCTATGATAGATATTTCTTTAACTTTATACGATTAGGAGAAACATGTTTTCACAGGACTCTTATGCGCTATCATCCTTGCATAAATCTTTACTTTAGACACTAGCCTCTGATTAACACCCAGTGGTTTTTTGAAAATTAGAAGATTCTGGGTATAATGAATTTCCCTTATCTATCATGGTAGTATATCTTCAAAGGCGCCCACCAGATTATTTAAACATGAACTCCCATGCCTCAATCATTCCAGATATCTGCAGGCAAATAATATACTTTTATAAGCCTTCTGATTTTATTCACATTTTCCTTGGTTCTCCTAAAAATCTAGTTATAAGTTTCTTAACACCCTTTTGATGCAATGGGGTCATGTGATGAAATGGGAGAAAAGACAGTTACAGAATAAAATCAAAGAAAAAACTTGATTTCAAAGACCGTAATAAAACTATTACTGAGCTATGCCAGACATTCAATAATTTGTTCTCTATTAGCTCATAATCTGCATTAAGAGATCAGCTAGAATATTCTTCAGGCCACCCCTATGGCTCAGGTTTGTTATATTCTCCGTGTGCACATTTCAAAAAGCCTAGCAATGAAAACTGCAATTACAGTATGAATCCAGTTTTTAAATAAAAAGCCACTGAAGTCCAATTTAAGTAAGCACTATGTTGTTTAGGTTCTTTGGTCATGAGCCAAGAGAGCTGAAAATGAAGTTCAACCATCAAGCCGGGAGATCCACGATTTTTCCTGTTTAGATGAGTTGCCGACTGGCTCTGAAGAGATGCTGCGCGGGCTTTGCACCCTGGGGTTATTTTTTGTTGAGTTTCCTCACTACCACCATTCTTTTTAACTGCAATTGAAGATTTAATAATCCAACAAACCAGGGATAACTGTCTGTACACAAAGTACTTGTACTTCTATTTTAACCAGAGTTTCACAAGATAAGAGAAAGGAAAATACATTTAAATACAGATATGTTTCAAGAGAAAATCATTAAACATGGGTCGTTTACCCTCTCATACCTGTTTAAAGAGTTGAAGATTAACAGCAGTTTCCAGGAACTGCTTAGTAGTACTGGAACGATGCTTCACAAAACTATTCTCACAGAAAGTTATAGGCTCTCCCTAAAAAATTTAAACAGAAAAAGTTAGATGGTAACTACAGTACACAAATATGCTGATTTATTTAAAATTCTCCATTACAAATTTATTTTTTTACTAATAGTCAATACATACAAATACTCCCTTTCAAGCAATCTTGATAAACATGCATCCAATTAAACAGATGTAGACAACAACAAAAACACCCAAAATCTTCATACAATATTTAAATAGTCATCAAAATACGTATTGCAATTGAACCTCTGGTTTATGAAGTCCGTCTACAAAATATGCTCTGCAAGGAAAAAGTAAGTGGTTTACAGTTGGTCCATGTTACCTTTACAGTACTTTTCCTTAAAAATTTTGAGGAAGGGTTCAAATTTTGAGGAAGAGCAGGGCCAGTGTTTCAAATAATTTACCATGCGTTATTGTTCAGGATTGCCCTGATTCCCTGGCATGCAAAACCAGCAACACTAGTAAACCAAAACTCTAATTTGGTCCAAAATGATGTATCTGCACCAAATTATTTTTATATTTATTCTACCAAAACATAAGAAGATTTAACAGGAAATTATTGAAATACACATCTATTTTATTTTTACACAAAACAAAAACTACAAACTTTCTAGAACACTGTTATGGAGAAAATCTGAACAGATGAGATTAACATTTAATACAAGAGTATTTCCCCAACATGGGAAAAGCACATAGTCTATAGTTATACCAAAAACCATGCACCAAAACACTCTGAAGGCAAAAGAAGATAAACAAGTATTCATTGAAAATGAAGCGTTTGTTGAAAAAAACACTACTGAAAACAGCACTCATTTAAAAAGATGTTAATAAGATGATTTATAAACAATCAGATTGACTCCTATGCTATTCCCTAATTTCATTTAAAATTTGCTATTTTCAGTGTGCACAGAGCACTGGACGCTTTGGATGAACATTCTCTCCAATTCTGTTATTCTTATCAATACTTTACAATAAATACGTGAAGCTGTTTGACTTAACTGATAGACACATTACAGAGTTTGTGTAGTGACCAAGGTACATGAACGGATTTCATCATAAAGCCAAAAGGCCTCTCACCCAAGTTTACAAAACCAAAATAATTACCGGGTTAGAAACAATTACCAGAGGTCTCAAAAACAGAAGATTTGGAATCCAACAAAATGACACACCTAAATCTACCATAGAATATTTTACTACCCAAAAGCTCCATATAAAGTGCAGTCCCACAACAGAATAAAGGACGCTTCAGCCATTCAAAAGGAAGAAGATCAAAGACAGCTTCTATATTGATCTTCACAATAGCTCCAACTGTTAGCCACTTTAAAGACAAATTTATTCATGCCCATGATCACCACAGGCTTCTGCTCCTAACCCTGTTTAACTTGAACCGCACATGCTACTTCATGCGTTTTCCTATCATTTTGCCTGACTGTGCAGTTATGTGCTTCCAGAATATCACAAACGATTTTCTGCACGTGACCTAGGTGAGTTTGGGTGAGTAGCTCTAAATTTTCAACTGCTCTTTATATCTTGCACTTTGTTTTTAAACAGTTCAAGAAGAATCCAAGGAAATGTTGCAGTAAAAACGCTGTGATGTCATTTTAAAATCCAATTCTTATACTAGCAAAAGCTTCCCTCTTTGGAGGTCTCTCTTTCAAGAGGTCCCATTCTACTCAGCAAAGTGCTTAAGTTCATGTTTAACTTGGTTTTAAGTTTTACATTCATACTTCTTTATGGAACCTCTGATTTTAGAAATCTCACTGGAAGAGCTAGAAGCTATACATTTACCTAACGTAATGCTTCCCCTTCCACAGGGTAGCTGGAACACCGTGATGTGCAAACCCATCTCAGTACAACATGTAGCACTGTCGATCGAGTCCCCAGGAGAATCAACCAAGTTACTCCACCTACTGCTTACCCGAGATAACTGGTGAACACAGCACACACGCAGGACATGCTGGATCTGCCAAATAGCTTGCAATGTTTGTGGTACTTTAAATAGCACTGCCTTCCTGACCCACTTTGCATTAGCTATTCTCGGGCTCCTACAGACTCTTGTCTTAAGAAGATGACCCCAAGCTACTCAGCAAATTCAAAGTGCATCAAAATAAATGAAATAGTCTCCAGTGAGATACCGTGGTACAAGACATAGTGCTCCTGAGGGCAGACTCTTTGCTCAGTTCTAGCGTTCTTCCAAAACATTTCCAGGCAGCAAATTGTAACAACTCCTATTTTTTTTTTAATGTATGTATTTATATATCTTATATATATTATTTTTATATATACGATATATTATTGTTGAATATTTTTATATATTATACCTTAATTTTGTATATCGTATGTTATTTTTACATATTTTTACATATTATAGATATTATTTTTATGTAATTTTTGTTGTTGTTCTTGTTGCCCAAAGAAATGATTTCTGGAAATACAGAGGCTTTGTGGGGGCGCAGAACTGACTTGATGATGGCTCGTGACATACTATGAAACATTAAATTTAGGACCAAAGAGAGAAAACAGTATTTTCAAAATACACTATTTAGAAAGATAAAAACTAAGCTATGCCTCCACTGCCACTTTCCCAGTTGCCTTGGGGAAGATGAAAGAGAAAAAGGAGAGGTTATCTCCCAGCAGAAGAGAAAACAGGCATTCTTGCTCTCCCTTTCGCGTCAGCCTGGGAAGACAGAGCAGACACAGTTCTACTTGATGGCACGTCTCCCACCCGCGCCACGTAACACCAGGAGATGGTAGTTCAACATGCATTTTTAGTGCATGGTTGTAATATTTTCCCAAATACTTTTCTTTAATCGCTGGATGCTTCAGATAGTTAGTAAGCACTCATGCATCCATGCATCTGTTCCCTTATCAGTGCAGTTCAGAGACAGAATAACCAAAGCTACTCCTTAGCTGAAAATTTTTTAGTTGTATAAAGAGTTCACATCCAATAGTCATCTACGTTATTTGAACCTACCGATAGCAAGGTTGCTTTAAAAATTTGAGTAGGTTTAAGGCTGCTACCTGTTCAGCACATAAAAATGAGAAAATCTGTTGAAACCTGTAGAAATTCCCCGCTGAAGCTGTCTCAGCGTATCTGCTGTAACTTTACTGAAATTGCATTAAATAATACAATTCGCTCCTGGCTCTTTTATTTGTTCAACGCCCTGAACAACAAAACTGTTTTCCAAAAAAACCTTTTACAAATCTTCAAGATTATTACTGTAAACATGATGCCTTTTGAAGTGCTATTTAAAAAATAAATTATTGAATCAATATAAACAAAAGTAGCTCTAGAAGTTTTCATGCGCAAAGCTTACAACACTCTCATTTCTGCAAATACAACTGGGTACCTTTAGAAACTGAGTTTCGGAGGAATGCTCCACTGATATTTAACTACTAGACCATCAAATGGCCCCTGTCGTATTGATCTACAATGTACTTTCAAAACAATTTCGATCAAAACCCAGTGGGGACTCTATACTGAAAAGTAGACAGCTAATACTCAGACCAAACAATCTATGCCCAAACAAGATACCTGTCCTTTTAACAACAGTTGCTGTAGAATTCTCTTCCCCTTTCATAGCTTGCCACACACAGCAGGAATTTCTTACTCGAAGCTACATTCACATTTCAAGCAAGCAATTTACACAGACCTCAATGGAACGTGAAAGCAGTGAGCTAAAACAGCGTGATCATTCTAAAAGGAAAAATAATCTAGATTAGAAGGCACGTTTGTGCTTTCTAAATCTAGTGTTATTTAACTTGAACAAGAAGTGCTAACGTTTGAATTCTTTATTTCAGAAAACATTTGTAACTCTCTAGCATGAGATGACTAACACCAACTCTTTGTACTATTGCTATAATTAATACCGTTTCATACGGTAGCTCTCGCTTCATACATGAAAAGTATAAGGTAGGTACAGGCATAGCTTCTTTGGTTTTGTAGAGTTTATTTAAAAAAAAAACAAACAAACCAAAACTTTAAACACCATTTTGGTTTTGATATTAAAATTCCTCTGTTTAAAATCAAGGAAGCACAAAGCTGGCATTTCAGCTGTTGTCATGACATTCAGAGACAAAGGCCAGGGGATAACTGAGTGTGAGCTATGGTTCTACTCGGGACAGCGCCACCTTAAATTACAAACAATTTTCTGCAAAATTTGCAAATTTCTTGGAATTTACCCACATAAAGATTCAGATATGCTGGTATTTCTTATAGTCACAATTAAAATCCACAACAGCTCCTATTAATACAATATCCAATAAAGGACTACTACTGTCCTTGAGACAAACTAAACAATATGATTTTCAACATGTAGAACAGAATTCTTATGGAAGTCACAATAAATAGTCATAACCGATATTACCCAGGGTGGGTCCGGATTTAAACACAAGCTATGTTCTGGTATGTCATTACTCTCCCTGTTTCTGTACTCTGCTGTACTTTTTATGCTTAACTCTTGGGGGAAAGATAAACAAGTCAATGCCCATTTCAAGAGATACCTGTTCTCAAAAGGTTTGATTTTGAAACTCATTTATAAGCAATCATTACATACGTATTCGTTCTGAATCTTAAAATATGTATTTTTTCCTAATATAACATTTGATCGTGTTATTTTGCTTTATTGTATATGAAATACAATACCTGCATCTGTTGCAGAGGCGATGCCGCTACTTAAAATAGCGCCAATATTGGCCCAAAGCACTTCAGTTAGCATTCAATTAAAGTGAGGTCTGACCGGTTGTGCTATCTTCAAGCTGGAAGTTATCTCGGCACCCCTGGCGTGCTGATGAGACCATGAACTCCTACTGCTGAGCATTCCAGAGCAATCCATTAGCCTTTGCTCTTCATTTCTTAATTTCTGATGAGTGATGTTACAACCACCATGACTTAAAGCAAAATTATCCTGTGTTTATTTCCCTCATAACATCAGGAGCTTTGAGGACTTTTTCCACAAAAGAGGTGATTTTTTTCCAACGACTGAGTATTTTTTTAGCTAATTCTTGAAGAAAAGCTGATTTTTCAAAGGTAGAAAATAAGTTATTGTTGCTTATATTCCACAATCTTTTAATAGATGTGTCAAAGAGGATTTACTTGAAATACATTTGAAATGTATTTGTCTTGCCATGATGAATTTAAAAATAAAAAAAATAAAAAAAATCACACCTATATATCCTCCTGATGTTTGTTACCTAAGAGAAAACAGCTTTTCTGCTCTGCTTATTTTCCTGATGATGTTAAAATTAATCTCTATTATGGTGAATACTTGTATACTTATTATTTTTGTGCTCCTTCCTCATTCTCTTACCTACCTTTCCCTCTCTAGATGTAGATTGTCAGTGGAAATATTGCCTGCTTAAGAATTCTTTACATCATATAGTGTTTCATTAACTGACCATATTGCATATGATTAATGGAAAAAATTTACTAGTCTTTGCTTTCATCTGCAAGGTTTGCACAAGTACATGTGTAAGGCCATCACAGAGTTGTTAAAATGTTTGACTGGCGTGGTGCCTACCTGATAAGGAAGGATGCCTAAAAATGACCCATGAAGAACACGCAAAGTAAAACAGCTAGAAAAAACATAACACTGGTTGACAAAATGACACAAACTGCACAATTGTAATCTTTGTATCTAACTCCCGCCTATGCACGCAATTGTGAAACATGGAACATGAAATCCTATTACATAATACTTTTTCAAATGCTGGTCTACCTAAAGAAAACAGGAGCAACAAAAGGTTCAAGGCTAAGTCGTGACCACCCAAAGTAAACATAGTTTGGACTTGTATATGCATTCACATGGTATAAGAAGCACTTATGCCACAACACTCTGACCTTTGAAATGTCTCAGCAGGGTTAGACCCTTGGGATCAAAACTGCGATCACCAACGTTGCAGACTGCACGATGGCTTGTACCGCAGCTGGGGGAGTACAACCATGCACTGACCACCTGCCCTTCTATACGTCAGGGCTCCTTATAGCCAAACAGTTTGAGTAGCCCCATTGGCATTGGTGTAGGTCTGCACTGCTGGAGACACACCACACGCCTCGCCCCTCCAAGTCCATGCACATTACCCTATCAAAATGGACTGCAGTCCTCTACGTGAATGGGACCATATACCAAAACCATTCTAATTCACTATTCCATTGATGATAATTTTGTTCTGGCTTATTTTTCGGTCATTTATCAAATGACAATGAAGTAAATAAAGATGAAAATCTGATTTATTTTCTTTTTCTCTTCCCTATCAAAATTTTGGAATGGTGGTAAGATAGTAAAAGAGGTTGCATAAAGAATTTTTTCAGTTGTCCCCATCTACCATGCACTAACTGGATTCCTTCTGGATTAAACTAAAGCAGAAAAAGAGCTCCAGCTCGTCACAGGTATTCAGTATTCAACACCAGACTAAAATAAGAATCGCAATAAAGCTAGAAATGCACGCTGTGTGCATGTCAGGTCCTTAGCACCAACTGCACTGCTTTGCTCTACAGGCCCACTCCTACTATGCAATATTTGCTGCTGTAAAGTGTAGCATATTACAAAAATATTTTGTGCAGTTCTAACAGTTTGACAGATTTCTTTAATTCAGTATCCTGATTACATCAGAAAAAAACAACTATTTCCACTTTTCTTGGAAACTGTTACTGGATTAAGATTTTTATTACCATTTATTAGACAAAAAATCTAATCACCATTATCTATTACATGTTACATATCCTGTCTGTATTAGAGTAGTCAAATTTTCCATATGGTCTTTTGGAGTCCCATGAACTCCTTCCAAGACCCCTGAAGCTTCCCATTTTCCCTTTCACTAATCATTTTTTTTTTTTTCAATAATTGCTAGACGTTTGTTGAAGACATATTGCTATACCGAGGAGAATCTGTCCTATGCTGAAAACAAACAGTTGCACAGAACGAGTGTTCAGTGTGATGAACAGGGTTTGGAGTGAAGAGAAGTGTTGGAAGAGTACAGACACTATCAAAGCTGTTCTTTACTCAAAGTGAATATTAATGACAGTTGTTTCATGTTGCAAGTTAAGATCGTACAGAACACACTGTTGCAAGGAAAACAGTTCTCTTGAACATATTTTTCAACTTACAAGCAATCAATAACTATCCAAACACATTATTTTATTTTTCATCAGGATGTTTGCGATCCTAAAAATGGTACCCCAAAATCTCTCAGTTCTTGATTCTGAAAATATGACAAGCTTATTTATAGATAAAGTATTTCAAATCTGTATAGAAAATATTCTCATTTAAGTATAAACCCACAATTTTTCTACATGAATACTTCTTGAGCTCCTGAAAGAATGTAAATGAAGTCCATAGCTGTGGTTTAGATTCACTTATTAGATATAGCATCATAGACTCCAAAACAAAGGGTAGTATTTTCTTTGCAATAACAATTCCCAAGTTCTGAGACTCCTCACAAATGGCCTAATACAGTCAGATGTGATATTTTTTTTTTTTAACTTCCCAATTCACAATGCATTAAACTGAGTTCAAGGTTCAAAAGGCTCATATAAAATGAGCTGAACAATCATGGGATAACTCCATTTCTACTAATCCAGAGCAAATTCAGCTTCTAATAAATTTTTCCATCACAACAAAATTCTGTAAAATACTAAAATTAGTTAAAACAATGCGAACACAGCTCAAAAATAACAGTTACACTTTTTTTTTTTTAAAATACGCTTTGTCTTTGGACAAGTTGATGCCAATCCAAGATATGCTGGTATTTGCCAGCAGACTTCTGCCTGTTAAGATGTTCTGAAATAACATATCTTTTTTAAAAAAAAACCCACCAGGCCACAATGGTTTCATAAATATGTTCTTTTATATGCAATCAGTGGAGCCAAAAAAAAGAAAAAAAAAGCAAAAGAAATAATGCAGAAAGGCGGACTGCAAAGGTCACTTTGACAAATGTTTGCCAGTTGAAATGATGCATGGTGCACTACTTCCAATACAGTGCAAATGTAGATATCTCAGATATGCCAACAGATAAACTGAAATAAAATGGAAATCAGTTAAAAGGAGAGCTCATTTCAACAGAGACACTAACCAGAATGATAAAGAACTTGCACATTCAGTTCAACAAACTCACCAAACAAAGGACTGACTGGAGCCTATTTCTGGTCAGAACAGAGGTACTAGACTGACATCATTCTGTTCACATATATCGAATGTAGATTAAGACACTTTTTGACTTAACAGCTCTTACTGCAAGCTGCCATGATTGGCAGGCCAGTGTCCTCACCTTTAGACTAAGCAACAAATTAGATAAGCTCTTCTGAAGCACTGTCAGGTAATGCCACTGTAGGATAAATGACAACTATCTGTTTCGTTCAAACTATTTGTTCGACAAGTTTGACACTAGTACTGCGTTGAACTCAAGCAATTTTGAAAACAGGTACAGTCATTTCAATATAGTATGCAAACTGGCTTTCCATATCATAAGAAAACTGGAATGACTGCTAAACAGAAATACACAAACTAAACCCTTAAACATTACTTCATTTCTGCATGGATTACTTTTCATCTCAATAACAACTCTTGTCGGTGGCACAGAGAGCTAGCGTGTAAAATGCTTACGGCAAAAACGACTACCTGTAAGAGAACGACTTAAGTAGAAGGAAGACCCTGCCATACTGTTTTTTAATGTTTCCTCCAAGAGAAGGCCTCATCTGGAATTAATAACTATCCTCCCCATTGCCACCAAGGAATACCACGTAGTTCTTTACCCAACAACAGAATACACTACCCTCCTCACCCCTAAACAAACACCCACCCGTGCACCCACACACCCACCAGTTTTAAAAACTTGACACCTCCATCAAGGATGATTTTCTCCTATCAAATCTCAATATTTATCTGACTCCATTAGACCACCAAACATCATAACGTCAGAATCTGATTCAGCCAATGTCATCTCAATGCATTTTATCAAACAGAACTACTATCAGTAGTTTGCAAATATCATAGGAAAAGAATCTGGACTGACAGATGAAATTAATCTCTGAATTGTTTCTGGCAAATTATTTTATCTCTAACAGGCTCAATATGTGACACCCTCAAACTAGAAAGGATGAAAGTCCGTAACACATTAATCTACTGAGTACCAGCAAAACGTCAGAAATACAAATTCTGAAGTTCTGATGGGAAGAAATGGGTTTTCATTTCTCCTAACTTCTCAGTGGAATCAAGATAAGCGTGTAATAGAAGAGATGCACATTTGACTCATAGCTAGCTTCTGCTAGGAAATAAAAGTCTTCTGGCCTCAAACACAGCAAAGTCTCTGAAAATGACGGAGTCTGAAAGGCACGGGCTCTTCGGTTCTTCACCACATTAAATCAGGTGACCTGTGTGTAAGTAGCTTCGTTAATCCAATCTGATTTTATACTAAATAAATTATGAAAGCGATACAAAGGAAAACAATAGCTGACTTTGGATGAGTATTTATTTTTCAGTACAACTCACCGTCAGGAGGTGGGAGCGTCTTCTAAATTGACAACATAACCTTAGCATAGAGTAAGATTTAAAACATTTTCTTTGAAATGTTTCAGACTGAGATAAAGCATCCTTGCAAAGAATGTGACTGTGCTCTTACAAATTAAGGAAAAAAAAAAAAAAAAAAAGAAGAAGCCGCCTTACTGGTTTGTATCTTAGTGCATCTCTGTAGGATCCAAACAGTGCTGCCTGTGCCCGAAGAAAGGCCTTGGCTACTCCATCACCCGTAGCTGTAGACTGCTTTTTCAGTTTATTTTTCAAGGCCGAGACCTGCACGACAGAGTGGAACAGTTAAATTAACACCTCAGAAATTGGTACAGCGAGGTATGAACCCAATCAGCAGGCAAACCATGGTGTCTACAGGTCAGCCAAAAATTCATCCTCCTCCTTGATAGCTTATCTTTTTAACTGCAAAGAGCACCTGCTGGTCTGTTAATTGAAATGAAAGCAGGGGATGATGGTCGAGTGCTAATGCAAATTGGTTTATGCTCTCTTTTTTTCCCAAGGCCTCTTGACATAAATAAGCTTAATTATTTTACAGTAAACTGCATGTGAGCCAGTTTCCTGCACAATTTTTTTGCTCAATCGTAACATGTACCTACTTGTTTTGAATGAAGACAGTTGAGTATTTTTTATTTATGCTATGAAGGTTTATTTTTAAGGACTCTTAATGGTAACTTATTATTCAGTTTTAAGGATTTTTATTTTTTTTAAGGCAAATTACTATCTTACATGATTTCTCATGCTACTCACAATACCATGGGAGTAGCTGCTACCCCTGTCAAATAGTTGAGAAAAGTTTGTGTAAATTCGGTGATACATTGTCCTAGAAGATAAAACATATGCAAGAGGAAACAAAGAATAATACTTACAAGGCACCTGTAGTTTAAAAAAAACCAAAAACACACCACAAGACCATTCTTATTTTAGTGCTTAACTTTTGTTTGTTTTGAAGGAGGTCTTTTCTTACTTGGCAAACAGCAATCGCTGATTATACAGAATTGGAAAAAAAATTAGAAATACTAATTTAGATGATGCTTACTTGGAAAGACTTTGGAAAAAAATCATATTATTGTGGAATTATTACAGTATTCTTTAGAGATGTAGAATTACACCCAGTTATAGTCTATAGTCTCCTCAGTTTCAACGTGACGGACATCTGGAGAACTAAGTCAACTCCAATTACGTTGAATACATGTTTCTGTATCCCTTTGTATTGCAATATAACCAATAAAGCAATATTTAAGTCACTAAAAACTATACAAAATAACAGAGTTACTCTTTAAACAGAACATTATAAACATAAACTATCACCAAAACAGCTTTCACTCTCACAGAAATATATGCAAGAATGAGTATCTTTTCGTTTCTTTATGCAAGCAGTCCTGACTGCTCTTGTAGAAGATGATTGTAATTGAAGTGTCAACCTAATTAACAACTAAACTTTGAATAATGCTAATGAGAACTGAACATGGCATCAGAGAAAAGACCAGCTCTACAGGTGATAAACCTTCACTGTAGTGACATTTTCCAGTGTAAAGTCACAGTTACTGTGATCTGATCAAAGAGAGAGACCCCCATTGGGTCCAATTATAACTATAGTTTTGAAGAAAAAAATTATTGAGTTATGATGTTCATAATCTATGCAGAAAGGCCTTTACAGTATAGGTCTTTTCCCCATAGCTGTGATCTTTTCAATTTATATCCAAGCTCCATAGATCTAGATAAAAGTTTAGAGCCTGATTCATTTAGCCCATGGAAAGAATACACCAAGGCTCATTTACGTTTTTTCCTCAAAAGAAAAAAAAAAACTGAAAGTCTGAGTACAAAAACCAGTTAAGCAATTCAAGGTTGAAAAAAAAAAAAAATGAATGCATGGTTTGGTTTGGGGTTTTTAGTTTTGTTTTGGGGGCTTTTTGGGGTTTTTTTTGGGGGGGGGCTTTTGTTGGTTGTTTTTTTTTTCCTGTACTGTATAATCATTAAATCATTTAAGTTATTAAAAATAAAGTTAATTTCATTCCAGGGGAAATAAACATATATATCCTTTGTATAAGGGAAACGCGCCCATCAACCTTAGCTCAATTTCACTAAAACAAAAGTAGTAACATGAGGTCGAAAAAAGAACTGTCAACCTTAAAATGTTGTCTCTGCCATGACCGACGAAGCATCTTCAAAACATAAGGGACGGGAAAGGTAGAAAATTCTCTACATTCTTTTACATCTAGGTTCTTCTAAATTGTATCTCATGAGTTCGGGGAAATAATGGCAGACAATAAGGCAGGGTCAGAGAATAAAGGGGTAAAGATGACGTAGAGCAGAGGAATTAGAGGACAAAGTGGGGGATGTGAGGGAAAAATGGTATTTTCTGATTTTCTCAGTTCTGGCAGGCCCTATGTACCCTAACATGAATCAATAAACAGGATGCTTCAGGCAAAAATGTGTTAAAAAGAACAATAGAAAGCAACAAATCTCCCGCTTCACTGTAGTATTGGTACGTTACTAGCTCAACGATATTAAGAACATCCCAATGGGCTGGCAGTTTGAAGGCAGGTTCTCCAGAACAAAAAATGTGTAGTGAGACACACATTTTTTTTGCGCTGCTATCCCGGAAGGAGTTCTAGCCTCAAAAAGAATGTGCTGGAGTTCAAAGAAAGTTCTTCCACCTTCTGCTTCTCTCAGGAGGCTATGCTAAAAGGCAGGAAGAGCTCTATTAGATTATTCTGCAGAAGTACTAGGAGCACAGTGCTCTTTAGAAAAAGCCTGCAGAGATAATGTACGCCATGACCCTGATTTCCCAATCATCACAACCGGAGCCCTGGCTGAAACGCTCCTCAAGCGCCCCTGAGACCTGCCTAAGTTCCCTTCAAGCTGAGGTCGGCAAACACGCATGCAGAGGGACAGTGCTTTCTCGGGGCTTATCCCACCACCGAGTGACGGCAAACCCAAGCTGCACAATTGGGTAGGTTGCTGGCAAATTCTCCCAGTTCCCCAGTTTAATCAAAGATAGCGTGACAAAGTAGTTATTATAGTCAATACAGTAGGTAAGATAAGAAACTGGGTGCTTTGAACTACTGAGGAGGACTTGGTGCACAGCAGGATTGTGATTGCTTAGATCCGTGAACCTAAACCCAAGGAAGTGTGAGACCCCATTGGGTGACATCATTAATAGCTCTTAAAATTTCAAAGACAATCCACACTTCTGGCACCAGGCCAAAAAAAATACCAAGCAGCATTTTCATCAAAATCTTTTCCTCATCTGTGCTTTAATCCTTCTATCTGTCTATGATTAAGAATGCCAAACTTTTTTTTTTTACCCTTCTTCGCATGTCTTAAAGTTTAAAAATAAATAACTGCAAACAAACCAACCACAGGGGTTAGAATGCTGTTAAAATTTATTTCTGGAAGCCACTAGTGATCCGTTTCAGAAATGGTATTATTAATTTACACTAGAAGCAAACTGGTTTTATCTTCTCCTAGCAACGGCTTCTCATAGGAAGGTGACTTCATTGGACTGCTAAACACTACCAATGAAGAGCAAGCAGAGCTTCAGGAAGATTTAAATCAATAGGACACTTTTTCAGAGATGTAGAAAGTCATGAGATTGATATGTGATTTTTCTTTCATATGTAAGTAAGTGTATCTAAAACGTAGAAACATATTGTGCTGGACATTAAAAAAAAAGTATTATTTTTTAAAATAGTCACCTTATGTTCTAAGATTCCTAAACTATATCTGATCAGAAACAAAACATGACTAATATCTCTTCAATATTCATGTAAGTAGAAGAATAGAACTGCACATGAAGTTAAAAAATAAATGAATAAAATGATGTAACTATTAATCAAGGCCTTTGCTCCTGCAAAAAGTTAAGCACGCATCTAAATTTAAGCACAGATAGAAGTATTCAAAACATTTGTTGCCTGAGAAATGCAGAGCCATGCACTGGCATTCCCAAAAACTACTAGATCTCTGAAAAAAAGATATCTGGGTATTTATCTGGTACCGGTGACAGTTGCTATGCTTTAAACTATTTTTCAGTGTTCCCCATCAAATCATGTCACTACAGAAGTAAGACCACTCTCAGGGGTGAGAAAGTGAGAGAAGATGGCAGAGAAGAGAACAAAACCACAAAATGGAATCTGATATGGTTTAAATCAGTCTTGTTAATGAAAGGGCTTCTACATACTTGATATTGTCTACACACGGAGGATTTAGGCATCTCAGCCCTCCAAATTTTATCACAAATACTTCTTTATATGAAAACAACTACTAAATGCAAATGTTTTCAAAACTAGTTGTACTTTTCAATCTCACATTCTATAGCTTCTAAAACCTTATCAAGGTTCAACAGAATCTCAACTCTAAGACTTATTCAAAATAAATAGTTGCCTCATAACACTGCAAACACTGGTGACTGCTCTGAGTTTCTAAAATATATTAGTAATATTTTTGGCTAGTTTCTGTTGGGAAAACTTAATAAATTAAATAAATTACTTAATAAATTACTTAAATTTTTTAAAAAAATCTTTTTAGTTGCACTGTTACACATTGACCATAACTTCTTTATAATACTACTAATCATTGTATTTTCAGAAATAATTTGCACTCCAAGTAATTGTTTTATAAGGTACCCGTTCAATTTTCTATGTGAATTACAGCCTGCTTCTCAAATGCTACTTTTAGAACAGCAATGTTTACACACCCAATTTACAGTGTTAAAATCTTGTGACTTAAGGAATCTCAAAACTAAAACTCTAAAAACCCATTTAGATTCTGTATCGCACCATAATGTGTAGCACCACACGCTACGAAGGCTATGCATCTTTCAACAGCTCTGTAGATTTTTATGGTCAATGATATTTAACGACCACAAAAGATGCTAAAAACCTATAAATCCTATTGTTTTCTGAAGATCATATTTTTAAGTAAGTTCTGCTTAGTCTATGAAAAGTCAGTAAGACTTGGTTGCTAAATGTGATGCCCTCAATTCTCCAAGCTTTTTTTGAACGCGTTAAAATTTAAGCAAAGGAGTAGTCGTCTTCTCACTTAACTGCAAGTAGCTATTGCAGGATCAGGCCCAAAGTTTATAAATTTGTGTCTATGGTCTCTGCTAATTTTTATACATCACAAATGTTCTTTGTCTAACATCTTATGCTGTTGAAGTGGTGAGCTAAGTATTATTGTATTGGGAGAGTTACTCCCACAGAAGTGGCTACTTATTTTCATTTTTTTTAATTAAAAAATAATAGACAAATTCACAGTGAAATGATGAAATTTAAAAACAAGTGTTCTTGTCAGAAGAGAGGAACAAGAGGGAGGTTTTCCCCCCTCTAAGAAAACAAAGGATTCCTGAAAGTCTTGCACTGATTTATTTTTCCAATTTTAAATACCTTAGGAGTAGCGGAACTGCTACTGGCATGGTAGTATTTCTAACAGTCAATAAATCTAAAATATTATGTGTGAATATTGGAATGAAGCCATTAAGAAGATTACAGCATGCAACGCAGCAGAGGGTCCGCATGAAAAAAGGACTGGTAATTCAGGACAACTGTGACCACTGACCTTTGCACAGTCAAGACCACTGGTCAGTCCGACAGAATAATAGAGTTCACATGCATAGAAAGTCACCTAGCCTGTAACTATAATTTAAATGCTTAAGTGAATGATGTAAAAATGCCTTTAAATCTCAGTTAATTTATTATACAGTTTATTAGACAATGCCATATAATAATGTTTTTTCAATCTTAAATTTATCATGAAAAAAAATCACAATCAGAGCATTTTCATAGACATATTACTTATACACGGGTAAACTATTAAATACCTATGCTGCCAGGACATCATCAGGCTTATTGATCAAGAAAATAATTACTCCATTTCCTTCGGACACAAGAAACAGTTTTAGAAAACTCTTTGAAAATACGGCATTTGTTTTGTTAGCCTGTTAGCCAACCTGGAATCAATTTTGAAAGGGATAGTAAGGCTAGAGTTTCTTTTATATTTTCAGTTCTTCATCCTATATTAACACCCTTCAGAGGTACTCATTATATTTTTTCATCAGAAGTTTTAGTACCTTTCTACGTATGCTTATGAGGTTTATTTGTATAGCTTAAAATGCTTCACGTATGTAAATACCTTTGACATTTGCTTTAATGTTTTAAGTCTAACCATTTTGACTCTACATTCCTATGTCTTACACTTTTTCACCAAGTGTTAGCAGTTGCACTGCCCCTCATGAATGCAAGAGGCAGACAAGCATTTTGTCATTTTATGAGCCAAACACGGACGTTGTCTGTGCCTTTTGTTACCAGGTTTTCCAACTATAATTGTGTATGTTTTCCATTAAATCGTTTTAATTAAAGTGCTTTACAGATTGAAGTAGAGGAAGAAATGGGAATATTCAAATTAAAAGCTTCGTTAGAAAGCCCTCAAATTCTGCAAGTATACTTTGCACAAAACATAGTTGTTCTGTTTTGCTTTGTATTAGATACGGAATGAAATATTTTAAGCCTACCGCATAGTCTGTACACTTTGATAACCTTCATTAACATTAATAATAGTAAAACACATATATCCTGGGGGAGAATACACTTCTAGAAGTATGAAGATCTGCATCCCTATTTATTTCATGCTAGCCTACTCATTTAGAGATCATTTTGATATGCATCCGTAAAATACATGAGAAGTGTCTCTCATTGCAGAAAGAGCCATTTTTCCTGTTTGAAGGACCCCTAGCTACAACTCCAGTATCTTATGCAACACAATGCCTAATTCTCAATTCTACATCTACCTATTATTTGACAAGAGGTATGTACCTCCGTGACATTATAACCTTAACCTTATTCACCGAATGCAAGGTCAGTTAAAATTACTGACACACCATAAAATGACTCACTCTTTACCTAACTTGCTATACTCTTGAATGATAGGGTACAGTCAAAATTACTGGGTATACGTGTGTGTGTCTGTGTGTGTGTGTGTCTCTACTTTTTCATGCACTAACATAAAAATCACAAAATGTCATCTACATTTCTGAACTATAGATGATACTGAGTCAAAATAAAACTGACCAGATGAGCTATAAATAGCCTAGATTTTAACATCATTAAAATCAAAGGGAATTGGCATTAATATAATCATCAAGAGTTTGATTTCTATTGTACCAGATATATACAAATCACCAACAAAAACAAAAGACATAGTATGTCACTGCAGTGCCTTACTTTGAGTAAGACAGTTTGTTTTTATGATTTACAATTTCAGAAAATGTAACTCTTTGATTTCACATTTTGATATAAAATTCTTTGTGCTGACAACCATTTGTGATAGCTTGAGCATCTATAACTAAATAATCAAAACAGTGGTTTCACAATGATATTTAGAGCTCTACTGGGAAAACCAAAGTAAGTGAATTTTGTGACTATTTAAAATGATATACAGAATATGTTCCCCTATAGGCAATAAGAAAAAAAAAAAAAAAAAGGCGGGGGACACCCTCTGCAAGATCAAAGTCCAGAAAGAACTGGCACTTAATTTATCATCCTTTACAGACAAAAGACAGTTTTCGTCATTTCAAAAGGATCAGATGTCTTTTATGACAAACTGGGTTTGCAGTTTAATTTACAAATAGAATTCTAAGTAAGCAGTCTTTGCTCTGCCAAAGCAAATGACAAACAGTATAGGTTTTCATTCACGCAGCCCTCAGCAGGATAGAAGAGATTAAAATAAAACTGAAATAATTTAGAGAAAACAAATAAATGTTTCAGAAAGTTGAAGAAGATCAAAGCCTGAATTTTCTGACCCCAACTGTACAAGCATTTCTTATTATATTGACCAGTGCCATCAGATCATTAATTAAAAGGAAAGCGCTGGCAGGTGGCAGGGAAGCAGAAGCCGATAATTGGCCCCCTTCTTCTTTTTGCCTTCAAAAACTCTCTCGTTCTTTTGCAAGACATGCCACTAGGCAGACAGAAATGCCTACTTTGTAATATAATGATTAAGATGAGATGAAGAGACTCTTGCGTTTAAAGCAGCTATGCCTAATGAATGCAGCTAGCTTTATAATTATGATCCTACTTTTACAATAAGGAATACGATGTTCCATTCAACATCTCCGCAACTGTCAAAAAGGTAAAAATCTCAAATATAGGGGTCTGCACTTGCTGCTTTTCACCCCCTTATTCCTTTTACAGCAGTTAGCAAAACCAAGCAAAAATAACTACTAGTAATTCAAGCATCTGTATAAGAAAGAAAGAATGAAATATCTGTAAGACTCACCACTTCGCTAGGTAGGTTGTTCAGGTCATTAAAAGGGGTTTCTAGAGTGTTTGCGTCAACATTTAGCAAAACCACATCCTCCAGTGATCTATTTTTTACTCTCTGTTAAGAGGAAAAAAAAAATAATATAGTGGAAAAGCATTTTACTATGGCATTCTCCTGAAGTACGTTTTTATTATAATGCGCGGGATTAGAAACAAGGATTTTACAAAGGACAAAAATGGCAAAGGCAACATTTTGAGCTTTAGATCTAGGATTTGTGAATTAGGTGCAGGATTCAGGGTAGCAGTTAAAAACAATTCCTCTTCATCAAACAGTAAGGTTATACTAATAATCTCTGAAGTAACAAGCATAGTCAAGAAATGCATTCTTGAAATGCATTACACAAAAGACCGTTAAAAATATAAGAACTACACATACCTATAATAACAGTTCATTCTCTCGTATTTGCAAAAGATAGGATGTTAATCACATAATCAGATGAAAAACAGAGAAAACTATGTAATTATTTGCAGATTTATGTAAATCCCAAGTACGTGATATCTACTAGTGTTACAGAAGAATGGATGAAACAATCTTTCATCAATGAACTTGACTAGCAGCTAAGAATTAAATAATTTGTTCCTTTCAGGATGTCCTGGTTTCAGCTGGGATAGAGGTAATTTTCTTTCTAGTAGCTGCTGTGTTTTGGATTTAGTGTGGGAATAATGTTGATAACACATATTGTTTTAGTTGTTGCTAAGTAACGTTTAGAGTAAGTCAAGGACCTTTTCAGCTTCCCATAGAAGCTGAGAGGGAGCAGAGATGGAAATTGGCCAAGGGAATATTCCATACCATAGACATCATGCTCAGCGTATAAATGGGGGCTGGCCGGGCGGCAAGGATCTGTGATCGCTGCGTTGGACAGGCTGGGCAATCGATCATTGGGTGGTGACAGCAATTTGTGTCGCATCACTTTATGGTGTACAATTTTTTTACCATTATTATTTTTTTCCTCTTCCATTACTGTTCTATTAAACTGTCTTCATCTCAACCCCCAAGGTGGGGGGGGGGGTCCCCCTGTTTCTCCCTCTTCTCCCTACCCTACTGTGGGTGGGGGGAAGTAAGTGAACGGCTGTGTGCTCCTAGCTGGGGTTAAACCATGACACAGGAAAAAATGATAGAACTCTTTCCTATATGGTCCTCCTTCTGCGGTCCAGAAAGTAATTCCATAAGGAACTGAGTGACTTCTTTTTCGGAGCAAGCCTTTCTGTTACATTATTTTCTGATGGGATAAGGAAAAAGATACTAACCAAGATATTACAATCAATGTATGCAGATCATAAGAACGTGATTTAAGAGAACAGAAAGCTATGCCTAGAGTTAATATGATAGTACATAAGACAAGGCTCTGTTTTGGAAACACAAAAGTGCTAGTGGCTCAGACTGAAGGAGAACCCACCTCATCAGCTTAGCAAATGTGAACTGATTCTTAGAAACTGCCTCAGCAGAAGCGTAAATCAAATAAACTTCCTAAATCAATTATCTACTCTGCATGATAATTGGACTACACATGTGGGCTTAATGGTGTCATCAAATGGTTATGGAAAGAGGCAAAGCTATTTATGACCCAGCTATTACTTACCACTTAGGTGAGTTCTATTGTTCTGTTGTATGTTTAAATCTGAAAAGACTACCTCTTGGGTTTTGGCAAAAAATACTCATTTCTAAAATTAATAGTTATGAACGTTATGGGATGAATGTTAGAGACAGATTTTCAGTGGGACAGGAACGTAAATTATCTGGGAAATCAGAGTGATGCTAATTCTGATTGATGGTGACTCCACAATAAACTTTAACTGTTCTTATTATTGGGAAAATCTGTTGCTGAAACACTAGAAAAGGCGGAAAAAAAGCTATCATTGAGATATTAAACAGACACAGAAAAAAATCATGATGTAGCACTTACATGTCTCCATGCTTTATGGAGACATGTAAGTGCTGCATCATGATTTCAAAAGTAAGATTTCAAAGAGGGACATTTTTACTTTGTAAAGCATCAGAAGCTTAAACTTTGTAATTCTGTACACTAAAAACCGGATTATTTCTGAAGCATTGCCATTAAAATTATTCCAAAGCGTATAGTAGACTTACCTCTATTAAGCTTAAGTGGACGCCAATCAGATAAGGCATTGGTGCACTGAAGAAAAAAAGTGCAAAAGACCAAATTATTGTTCCAAGTACAAACTACCACAATATTTGTGGAGCAAAAAATATTTAAAATCTTGGCACGTACACTCCTCAGTTAACATTCACTGTTTAAGCCTGTATTAAATGTACACAGTTGCTACTGAATTTTTTACCAGACAAAGGAAATTTTATTTTATTTTTTTTACTCTCCAGTAAAGACAAAGGGCTCTGTTCCTAACTGTGGAAGTACAATCGAGAAGACCTGTAAGGCTTGCTAACTAGATGCCATACCTAGTTTCAATAACCACCCATACTGTATGGCAGAGCTAGCCTAGTGGATGTTCCAAAAGTGGTCTGTCTCTAGAATTACAATGGTTTTAGAACACCATTCTGGAGAATATGGTACCAGTTCGCATCATTCCACTGCAACGCAAACATCATTAATGCCAGTTTTGGTTCTGAATGGGCTTCTGAAACCCTTCCTCTGTGCACTATGTAAGCTGTATAATATTCAATTTAACTCAAGATAGTAAAATTCTCATTTCCAATTTGAATAAGACAAGGAACTACATTCTCAAAATAAAACAAATTTCCATACAAAGCCTCTCTAGAGTGAGAGCTCCTGCAGTACACAAGCAAGAAACTGAATTAGTGAGGCTAATTTATTATGGTTTCCTATTATCTTCTGTTTCTTTCTCTAGTGAATGTGTTCTGGCAACATCTGACAAAGAATATACTCAGTATCCAGCGCTGAAGGAAAAAAACAGCATCACACTTTTGGGTACTGCAAGACTACTAAAAATATTCACTCCAGAGAAGCGAGCGATAGGCTGGTTTCAGCAGCTCAGTGGGAAAAAAAATACTAAGGGAGCAGAGAGAAAAACTAAATAAAAATAATCTCTGAAAAAATAAATGGCAGGTAACATGACTTATACGAAGTTACACAGATAGCTAACATACAGTAATTTCTCCCATTTTATTAATTCAATCCCAGATTTGAGCCACTGTCACTGACTGATTGGCGACTGACTTCCTGAGGCCCAGGGAGAGGCTCCACCACATCAGTTCACGTGGCCACATCAATTTGGTCCCAATTCTGGGAGCAAAGGTAGCAATTCTTACCTGCCTGCAGCTGCAGCCAGTTTTAGAAAAATCAGTACACGCTATGGATCAGCCAATTGCTCTCATTAACTATCTCCCACAGGAGAGGATTGATGCCCACCAAAACACCCCCATCCCCAAAAACCAACAACGACAAAACCCAAAAACAACCAACCACCCAAAACCCAGACTGACTGAGGCCAAAACAAGCTGCCATCACGTTCATACTATCAAAACAAAGGTTTGCTGAAACTGCAAACTGTCATGGCTTAAGACTTCTAAGCAACCGGACTTTCAAAAGGGGAAATGGAGACCCCTACATCCCCACAGACCTTTTTCTTAGCCCAATTCTGAAAAATCTGAGTACCTCCTGATGACTTCATCCAGGCCAAGGCATTTACGCCTTTGTGGATTGACTCAAGTTACAGAGAATCATAAATGGGTGTCCCTCCAGAGCAGACACGCGTATATATTCAGCAAGGAATCAGACAGCTTTAAATACAATTTTAAGAATGCTTTATACTATGTAAAATATTTAACCAAGTCAATGAGAATAACTGTGACTGACACTGGACTGAGGATTCTTCTGCTGAATATGCAGCAAAACAGATCTTCAGGTTCACCACATCAGAGTTATCTTAGCATTACAAATAACACAAACTGGAGAAACTACAGTGAAAACAAGCACTATATTACGTATGCTTTTTATGCACACTTGTTTTCTTGTACACCGACACTGTTCTAGCAGCTTCACCAGGCCTGCACTGACTTAAAATAGCTGATGATTTGCTCCGTTAATAAATCTGTCATTGAAAAGGGTAGCGTGTAGCTCTTTTCTATAGAACAAAGCAACAGCTACATCATTTCAATTTTGAGAAGTTAACAGAATAGAGGTACAAAGCTAATTAGATCAACACAGCTTGGAAATGCATGAAATAAAAATTGCAGGTATGGAAAGTCAATTTGATCATTTTCAGCAAAGAATGAATTTTATTACTGCTGGATTCTGAAGTCTTAACACCAGAGATTTGTAATATGTACATGAAATTGCTTACTATGTTACTACTGCGAGCTGCAATATAGTTTTTCTTTTGCCTATGCATGCTATTACCAAAAATGTTATTAATCTACAACATCGTTGTCTAAAATAATTACTATGTTATGCAAAACATGCAAGTTAATTGGAAAATAATTGTCCCATTCTCACGAAAACAGGCGTGCGTACATCCCAATTCAGAAGAGACCAAATCTCATAAAAAGACATGTTGCAATTGTAACTTGAATTTTCTAATTACATTATATTCTTAGCAGAGCATCAGTAGAACAGATGCTTTACCATCCACAGACAAAACTGTCATACATCCTTTTATCAGTGACTTTGTTTGCCAAGAAACTACATAGAAATTTGATGAAATTAGCTTTCTCCTTTACAAAAATTAATTTTATCCAAATATAATTACTATATAAATGCTCAAACTTAATTTTTGTAAAAGCTTTCTTGAAAGCCAGCCACCTACTGCTGAGTGCAACAACACCTTTTTGTTTATTTAAATGTAGAAAAGAAATAAAGTTTAAAAAAAAAAATCAGAAAAATCAATTTTTTTTTTTTTTTTTTTTTTTTTTTTTTTTTTTTTTTTTTTTTAGGAACTCTGCTGCATTTTCTTCCTGCTAGAGCTAAAACAAAAATTACTTTCACTGCCTAATATTTTGCTGTCTTTTAGCAAAAGAAATTTAATATCTCTTCTTTTTTGGATAGTTGCTCCGATTCTCACTTTGGAGTCCTCATAATGGAATTTGAGGCCAAGATAAGCTACGCAGGGGAAAAAAAACCATCCTGAAGTAAAGAAATACACAGTATATTCCCACGCTGGACCTTGCCAGTACTCATAACGCGGGCACTCCTGACAGCATTACAGTCTGCACGGACGCTGAGTACTGCTGCGTTTGGACCATTCGCTACATTATGTCTAAAATCAGTCTCTATATCAGGTTGCCCGATAGAAACCAAGAGGCTTTTTGATTAAAAAGGCAAGTGGAAGAATTTAAATAAGTTTTTTTTAATATAGATCCTTTTTCCTCAAAGATACATTTTTCTTTTTTCATGCCTGCAAAATGTACAAGCTGAGCAGTTTATGTAATTTATCAAATTCTAAGCCTCACATCATTTATATCATTTATCTTTATGAAATTTTGAAGATATATGGTCCAAATCATTAAAAAAAATTACTAGATTTCTCTCAAAACACGTTGGATGATTACCACACAAAGAAAAGTTGCAGGATCAGGGTCTATATTTAAACTAGTAGATTTAAATGTATTTTATCTTTCTTTAAAAGTGGTCTTACTCCCTTGGAATGAGCAAAATTATCAAACTGACCATCCCCTCCTTCATTTATTTGAATATCATTTCAGAACACCGCTAAGAAAGTGTGAGTTCATAGGAGACATCCCAACAAACTCCAAGTGAAGCAGTGACGATGTAGTTGCTTGAAATGCTTGTTAAGCTAAAAGGAAAAAAGGCACTTTTGTAAAAAGAACTTTGCTCTATCAAAAATGAAAATACAAAAAAACCCTAGAAAACTATTTTATTAATTTTTTTATTAAATGTAAAATAATATATAAATTAAAATTAAATATAATTTATTAATATACTAGGTCTGGCCTAGTATAAACTTTGGCCTTATGAATTCATCAAGGTTTTCTAACTTGATATATTATACACCTATGAGAAAAATATTTATTCATTATTAATACACCAAAACATGAGGAAAGCTAAGTATTTTATGTGTTTTTATCACACTACTGCAACCTGTCTAACAAAAGAATCACTCAAATCAAACATGAGCAGACAGAGAAATGTAAATGAACAAAAATCTGAGTTAAAAGATCTGAATAGTTACTGTGATAAACTCATCAATTGTGCACTGCCTTTCATGAACTTTATGTTTCCATTTGAACATCTCTAAAAAAGGGAAACTTTTTTTTTTCCCCCCACTCTGTTGTACTACTGTGAAAAAGAAAAAGAGATATAAATGAGTTTTACAAGGTTAAGAAACTCCATGCTTCTTTTTAATGAGTAAAAAAAATTCCCAGGTCAAGCCATAATGACCTAGAATCTCAACTATTATCATCATCACAAGAAGCTGTGTACAGCATCTAACATTATTATTTCTGGAAACATTATCTGCGCTTCGGAGGGGAAATAAAAAAAAGCCTTCTAGTATTGAGGATGCACTCTGCAGGGCACAGCTTGAATAAAGGTGTTGATCTACCTTCTGAGAACAGCATTTATGGATGATACTGAAGAAATTGCAAAGCTTCTGTAAGCTCAAGTAATACAAAAACTAAACAAATACATCCAAGCTCTACCCCCATCTTGGTGCATTTTATCAAAGCTAGGAGGAAAAACAATTAGGACAGAGTTTCTTCAAAAGAAAACTATCATTAAAGATGAAAGGCTTAGCTGTAGTTGAAAGTAAAGGGAGGAGTGGGAGAAGAATATTTGATTTCTTTTTAAAAACAATAAATAATATACTTATGAAGTACAGGAACTATCACAGAAAAAGCTATACCATGGGCAAACACTGTAAACTTGAGGAAAAACTATCAAAGTGACTTAAGGAAACATAATGAGAATTTCTTTGAAAACAAGAAGTTCAATAGACTGGGTGGATTTCAATGGAACATCAATATTTATAGGTTCCAGAAAAAAAACAAAAAAACACAACAACAAACCAAGACTATGTCCAGCAAATACACAAGTGTAATTTATTTCTGTGAAGAAAAACATTAGTAACAGAAGCATAGACTTAGGTTGGTAGGCATCTGACTTGGCCTCTGTTTTTACATACAATAACAATTCCTGGTCTCTACAATGGATTTAAATGGTTCATTTTTCCACCATAGATCCATAGGGCCTAGTTAAAGTGAAAGTCTCCAGGGATGGATACTCCCATTTCAGATGTTTTAATGGAATCTCTCATTTGGTATCACTGGCACTACTATGAATAAAAGAAAGGAGATCTCTTTTTAGCCTGAAATCTTAAAACACGGGCATGTGGAAACATCATCCCTTGAAGGATCAGAAATGACTCAAGAATCAATTCTTTCTTGTTCAACTTAAAAATTCGGCAAAATCACGAAGTCTGTCATATAAGCAGAAACACATGAGGAGAAGCAGAATTCTTACACTGACAAGGAGATTTTTGAACTCTTTCAGGAAGGTGTTGGATAGGATCCAGAACCTGGCTGACTCTAAAATACGAATATTAAACCATTGTAGAGACCTAAAGGAAACATTGATGCCTACTAACGTTTGATTTTGGAAAAACTGATCAGTTTTTTTCTGAATGCTTCTATCAGTATCATTTATCTCATGTTAAAATAAACGCCAGATAAAAGAAAACCGTAACAGAGCCACATTTAAACTACTGAACGTATTCTCTGACAATAAAATGGGAACAGTTATTATAAACACGATTCTAAATGCTGCACTGGTAGTAATCAGCCCTGTAACTCAAGGTACCAATTCAATCACCGTGTAAAGGCATGCTGGAATATCTCTATTCAAGTCATCATTTAAGCATCGGCTTAAGTGCTTTCATAAACTGCATCCTGTATATTTAGTCACATAAGTACTTAATGTTTTCACCAGTTAGAATTACAAGACGGGCAAGAATCTCAGAAATGGGGATAACAGGTTAGCTGTCTTACCAGCAGTAGTCCAGAAGATGTGGAGGAAGCACTGGGATGTAAATGTGCTGCCAATACATTGGATATAACAATGCAGCTGACGCATGAACACAAGCAGTTAACTAAAAATAAAAATACACACACAGAATTGGCAACAAAAAATATGAATAAAAAGAAAATACAAAATCTTAAATTAACTTTTAGATGTGTAAGAATCTTAACCTCCCCAAACCACCTATTACAGCATTTTTAAATTACTTTTAATTGCTTAAACGCATCTATGAAGAACTCTGATATAAGTGTACTCCATTTGCAAGAAGTCAGACTAACAAGTCAATTAAAAATTAGCCCTGCTCAGCTAATTTCCTTGAAAAAAAGAAAATAAACCTGCACTACTTGATGTTTATCAAACACGGGTACTGCCACGAACACGCAGAACTCCAGCGCACCCCAGCTGTACTCAGTTCCATTGAGCGGGAAAGACTCAGAGGACTTTTTTGGGCCCCATTTCTGCTATTTGGAACAACTGGAATTGATCTGAACTCACATGGAGATGCAGAGGAACATTAAACTCAGGAGCAAGATTAATTTCTGTTTGTGGCACTATCTTGATTCCCAAACTACCTTTAAAAAAAATCTAAAGTGAATATTCCCTGTGACAGCAAAGCAACTTTATTACAATTTTCCAAAAGCCCCTTCCCAAAGCAGAGACTGGCAAGTCTGGCACATGCCGCACCAGAAAACGAAGGACTCCTTGACCAAGAGAGGAAGTGTTACAATCTGCTTACCATTCAAAACCGTTTTTTCTAAAACAAAATGTGATATTTTTGTTAAAAAAAAAAAAAAAAAATCACAAAAAAACCACTCCTCAAAAAATCTATGGAATTGATTAGAAACGTGGTCTAGTTCACTCCTCAAACAAAACCTGCAATACCAAAAGAATTCATATTTGATCTATCAAATACCACTTTTCTATCAGGGAGTCACTCAAATTTATTTAGTTTATTCTGCAGCCCCAGAGTTACATCAGAATGAGAAAACATCAAGACTGTGTTCAGAATGAGGTAGCCTATATTCAGCAAATAAAACACTACAAACACTACAAATCTTATAAAATACAGAAAAAAAGCCTAGTTTTTAAAAAGGGGAATGCCCCACGTAGAAGATACTAAGCTTATGGAAAAAGATAAAACCATCCTAATGTTTTATATCACAACAGAATTACTATCTGAGGTTAACTTGATAATAGCACTGTTTATTAGACATGAAGAGCTAAAAATAAAATGTAAATCCTGTCCATACAGCAAGTGCTAAAACTTTATGGATTTTATAGGAAAAAAAAACCAAAACAACATCATCCTTTTTGTGGAACAGATCAGCAGTTAAAGCTTTCACACCCTGGCTGTCTTGGACATTAAGACTTGTAAATAAAAATTATACCGCAATTTTGTACGTGTATTTTTACACTAAAAATGAAAAAAATAATTATAAGGCTATTGCAGCAGAAATCATGGACAATTACAATTTGTGCAGCATAGTTTGCTCAGCACTGAGATTAATATAACACGATTAAATATGGAAAAGAAGAGGGTCTGAAAGCTCCTGAGGGATATCATTAGGGCAAATTGCCAAAGAATGAAACATGAGCCAGTCAGGAGAGTCTGGAAGCTGCAGGAGTACCAGGGGACTCGAATGTTCGACAGTTGGAGCCTCAGTAATGTGTGAACTGCAGGTTAAGGTATCAGGAGACTCTGTTCACTGACACACAGAATGTCACTATTGACCAGCGAACTGCCCCAGCCTGACAGCTACGCTACAGAAAGCCAAGTATATCATAATTCCGTATTTAAACTCTTCGTTTCAGATTAACATCTCCTTTCTTAGCTTTACATCAACCCTCTGCAATTACTCTCATTTTAGTCTTATAATAATGGCTACTTTAATAATTACTGTGTTGTTACAAAGAATTCATTGATTTGAGGGAAGAAATAAATGAGTATCTTATGCCTCTTCTGCACAGTGGGATTTATGAGTTTTATTTCCATGTTATCTCTCTCTGTGGTTTACCTAACACTACTGATAGCACAGTCAAGCTGAGTATCGTGTTTTTTCCTCTATTACTCAAAGTGGATATGGAATTACTAATTAGTACGTCCACATACTATTAGTGTACATAGTATATACATTTCAAACCGCAACTACCTATATAAAAATTAGCCTTTCATGTATTTCAATCACAGACTGAAATAAAGCTGAGCATACAGTTATACAGGATATCCCCCAATGTATACAGCCGCCTCCTCCTCCTATTAATTCATAATTTAAGAATGTCTATTAAGATGACTGTACTATTTGCATGAAGTATTTTCCTATCTTATGCATACGTCTGTGTTATATTTTAGTTCTCACTTTAACAGAGGAAGTGGATAATTCCTTAAAAACATCTGAAGTTTTATTAACTGTCTTGTTTTACAATCTGTATTTTGGTGTGGCACTTAAGACTGACATCTATTTAACATTTGTAATTAAAAAAAACTATCAAATTTTAGCATTTCTAGTAAAGATTTCATTACTTACACATCAAGGTTTTGCTGTACTGTTCCTTGCGTTTCTATTTAACGACATCTTAATACAACATCTTATTTAAACGTTTCCATCTATGCTGCTGCAGTAGGTTTCCAAACATTTTAGTATGGCATGAATATGTTTTATAGTTTCCTGTTGTATACAGCCTGTAACACAAGCAGCTATGGGATTCTGCTGCTCTTCAAACTGTGTGACATTTGAATACTGTGCCAACTCTGCCTTTAAGCAAATACTGATAAGATAATTATGGATTTCATATTAAAAATCGCACACTTTCTGGCAAATTCTCTTTTTGCCTTTTTACTGTTTCAACAGTGACTGCATTTCTCAAATGCATTAGCTATTTAAATAACTTACCTCTTTAACTGACATATTCACTCTTTTAAATAGAGTGGGGACTACTGCAAATTTTGGAATAATGCTCCATGTCTTAAGTAACCAGACAGTTCCAGAGATCTGAAAAGCATTTGGGGACCACGTAGAGCCCGACTGCTTACACCAGAAGACAGAGGTGTTGAAAGGCGACGCTGGATTTGGAGGGGTGTCTGACAGCGTCTGCGGTTGGGAGCGGAGCCCAGCAGAGCCCCGGCAGACACCCCGCTGAATGCTGACGGAGGAGAGGGTAAGGCAGAGACCGGAGCAGAAGCTCCTAGATGCAGAAACGAGCATCTGTTGCTTGACCAAGTGGGAAGAACTTTTGCAGAAAACAATTCTTTATTCTATTAAGGCATTTGCATGGAGCCTGTCTGTTGATTTCTATCTGTTCTAAAAGGAATTATCAAGATCCCCATTAAAAAAAAAAAAATAATGTAAGAAGAGAAATGTCATAGATCAGAAAAATCTCTTTTTCAAGAGAGGTAGTCATTATCCGAAATTATCCTGAAGTCATCTTCAAGTCTGTGTACAACCTAACATATTTTGCCAGCAGCAACTGGAGATTACATCAGCTGTGAAGTGTGATCCCCTTTACAGATAATCTTGTATAAAGTCCAATAAAATTTGCTATATTATTTCTGTGTACACACAAATACATCATTGCTCAACTACGCAGTTTTCTGAACAATCTTAAATTATAGAAGAGTGCTGTAGAACCTAGTTACTGCAAATCTGATAGCTTATTACATGTTTTGAGGCAACAAATGATGTTGAGACATCCTCCTGTCGTTCACTGCACAAGACCTACCAGAGCTGTGATTCTATTCATAATAAAACAGGTAGGCTGTTTTTAACTAAAGTTTATCCATAATAAAATGGGTGGGCTGTTTTTAAGTAAAGCTTATCCGTAATAAAACGGGTGGGCTGGTTTGTTGAAATCCACTTGTAAATATTGAACAGAACTTCTGATATTTCTGCATCCAACAATTTTCACTTTTTAGACTGTTTTTCTCCATTTCAAACAATACCTTCTAATTTAAACAACTTCCATTTCAAAAATAAATCTAATTATGATTTTTAAATTGTTTTGAATAATGTGGTATTAAATTACGTGAAGAACATGAGTCAATTGAGTTGAACTAGTTAAAAACCAACTTTTAACAAAAAAAAAATTCAACATTCGACTGTCTAATAAATAGACAAATTTAATTTGAAATCCCTAGCATTTGCATCGGACATGAAAAGAAGTTTCCTCTCCCATTCTATCAGTAATGAATTTACTAACATTACTGAGCACAACTGAAAATTTCAGTCTGTTTCCAATCTTTTCCGGTAAGACACTGCAGCCAGCATCACCATCTGAGCTCTCACCACCCTGCAAGGAAAGCACGTGATGTTTTCTGCAGAGTTTTGTAGTGATTCTGATATAATAATTTTATCTTTGTCTCCAGAAAAAAAAGGAAGATGCTGGAACTACGTGGCTGGTGATAGTAGTGTCTGTCCAAATAGTGGGAGGCCATGTTACAAAGTTTGTTAGCAAAATTCATTATCTGGTGATAGTAAATTGATTACTATAAAATTCCTTCAAGACTGAAATAATGCACAAATTCTAGAGAATGATGAGTTACTTTCCACCTTGTGGCAATAAGCAGCCACGTGGGAAGGCTGTTGTTCAAAATCTATGTGCTGCTGAACAGGAAGAGTCAGGAAAAGTTTTAGTTCCAGATTTGATCAAAGCAGGTTTACCTGCTCCTGGGAAGACAAAGAGTGCAGCTCCTCCCTGTCCCTCACGTGGATGCAGTAACTCTCATGTGTGTATCTGCTACCCCAATGCTCACTTCTACCAATGTACCTTTCTACTGGGGATTTCAATAGGACTAGCGCTTTTTTCTTTTCCTTTTTTTTTGTCTTCGAATTTTATTTTTCCTAAACACTGTTACATGTCTAGAGCCATACTACTTCAGCTGAAAGATTTTCTGCAGGCTCACACGTTATGCTTATTTGATACCTATTATTCACATAATTTCAATGAGTAACCTGAAAATAATTATAATAATTATTCTGTATACTGCACAAAACTTACCTGGCAGTTATTTTCTATCTATATAAATTAATTTCTTCAAAGACTTTTCTATAACCAAAAGTAAAGAGAAAGGCAGAGCATAGGTGGCAAGATTTGCACACACCACAACGCGCAAACTAGAAAGACAGAAACTGATTAGCAGAATCTTGTCAGAAAGCCAAAAACAGCAACAGAAGTTCGACAAAACGCTAAAGTAAAATTAACCTGTGATACTAGACAACCTTTCAAAGTCTACTGTGTGCAACTAAAGAACTACTGTGATAAAACCATTTTCCTGAAAAACCCTCAAACACTGTCAATCTCTGTCAACACCATGTCCAGAAATGGTGCGCGCTCTCCCTCCTCCCTCACAGTCCCATTGGGCCAAAGAACTGCTTCCCTCCCACTGCCTTGACCACACATATGTTGAAAGATGACACAGATTCTGTTTTGTTATCTCAGCTACCGATAGCAATAAATTGTAGGGGATGGGTCACAGTTTCACTGCAATTCCAGTAGCTACCATCAACCTGGACCAACTCTTATTGCTGCTACCCCAATACTCCCAGCTCACGAGAATTACTGAGAAACCACTATCCACTTCCTAAGGGGGACAGTCATGCAGGTGAAAGGAAGCCTCTCCTCCACACTGTTACAACTCCTAAGACTACCAGCTTTGTTAGAGGAGCAGCCATATCTAACTCTTGTTTGATCGGGAATGAGATCAGGCTCCAAACCCGTAACAGATGCTTAATGGTTGCTAAGACCTACCTTCCCACCCATTTCTTGAATGGTTCGGGGAAGGTTGCTGGAGAGAGAAAGCGGGATCCCTTGCTTTCACCATTTTACAACAGAGCACAAACCCCTTCCCAGCTCTAAAGAATAAACAGTCAGGCTAAGTCATAAACTTAGTCCATTCTGCTGGCATTGGCGAGAATTCAGAAGTCACTGATGAAAGAAAAAATTATCAAAAAAAAAAAAGAGAACAGAATATACTGTCCAAGCCACGATATCCAAAGCCACTCCTTCTGTATTTCTTTAATTTAGCTCCTGGCTAATCGTCTCCCATCTGCCAACCCCATAATCTTTAAGAAGAAAGAGAAGGAGGACCTTAAATGAGCCATAATGCATTTTCCTCCTCTTGGCAAGATGAGACCCCCAGCTCTCCCCTCTTGCAGAAGGTTAAGCTTCATAAATATATTTCCAGTCCACAGATGAAAATTTTAGCTTTTTCTATTGTGAAAGTTAAATGCGAAAAAGAAAACACTAATATAAAAAAGGCTTCTTGTCTTCTGGGTTTGGGTTTTTTGGGGTTTTTTTTGTTTGGTTTTGGTTTTTTTAGTATTATTCGCTTGCTTTTATCGTTATTTCTGTGGGAAGGAAAAGGAAGAGAAGAGTGTTATTCATGAATTTGACAGCACTTCATATACAATCAATTTCATTCTTTTCTTGCAATTCTTGATTCACAAAGCAGCATTATGGCATCATTCTTGTGCATTAGTTTGGAAGGGGAAAGAAAAGACTGCAGACACGGTTTGTTCCTTGCCTATGGCTCCAGGAGTGACATTTTCCCAATAACGGAGGCTGAGCAGAAAATAAAATTGAAGTGGTAGCAGGCAGGTAAGCGCTCAACAAGGAACACCGCTGGCATACTCTGCCCACACTAAGGACCTACGCGCACTTTTCTAGATAAATCAGAGGTATCTATGTAACAAAGTAGGTGTGGGTGGCACAGAAAAAGCTACATAACTTGATTCAGTTACTCAATTTCTTCATCCCACAATGGTTTTTAGTATTTTCCATAGCTTGAAAATAGAAACTTCTGGAAGTTAGTAGTCAGTTTTTATCCGTAACACATTACAGATTAGGTTAACTAACAGGTCTCTTCTGATATTCATTTATCCTATAATATACTAATCATGCTTCTTTATATCATCTGTTCAATAATTTCAGTTTCCTCATATTTCTTCATTTCATCTCTGTACATTCTTGATAATTCCTTTATTCTCATTTTGACATTCATTTATTTCCTAACTTCTTTATCTCTTCCTCTCTCACAAAATCACAGAAAACCACAAACATATACATCTTTTTGTCCCTTTTCCTGACTACCTCCTGACTCCCCCTTTCCTTCCTCCTTTATTTTATGACCTGTCTCCATGGAGGAAGAGCTACCCTCCCATAAAACAAGGGAGTTCTGCAAATGTTTCTCACTTCTGAAAGGAGAGTTTCCAGGAAAATAATTTTGATTAACATTTCCTCCCCCAGAGTAACTCCATGGTACGTTCTTCTGCCATACCCTAATTAAGAAGCAGCAGGGAACAGCTTCCTTGTGAATAGCTGACAGACAACTTATTTACTGTGTGCACGAGTAGAGATAACCACTGACTATGTTATAGTTCATTTAATCATTGGTGAATCTTGGAAAAAAAAAAAAAAAAAAAGAGTGATAAAGCAGCAGTGACCATGAAACAGGGGAAATCTTGCCATAACAGCACACCGGAGCAGAGAGCTGGTATTACACTCAGACACCTTTCGGTAACTCGTCTTCACACAACCACCAATGACCTCACTGGTACTTTTTTTAGGGGGCGAGACAGTTCTGGTCAACAGAACACAGTGTCATTCACCTTCAGTTCTCGCACAGCCCAGCCACAAAGGACTCAGTACTCAAATGCTCCTCTTGGATTGCATTCGCCCACTGCAGCGCTTGCGCTGGCTCTACACAGCCTTTTGTTCCGGCAGTTTTCACTGAATTGCCAAAGATTACATGAATTGGAAAAAGAAACAACTTTTGCCCCAGGTTATCTTCATCTTGCATTCGTTCTTTTTCCTGAAAGTGCTAATAAGTGAAAAATTTAATTTTGACATGAATTTGTAGATCTGTCTTTCTGTCTACTTTTACAGTGTGGGTTTTCATTTTTTTGCTTGTTTGGGGGCTGGGATTTATTTTTTTTAATAAAACACAGAGATATATAGTTATTCACATTTTACATAGATGGCAGGTAATAGCAATCTGCAACTTTTTGTTGTTTTCCCCCTCCTCACGTTAAAAGAAAAAGAATTTTAATCATTCGCTGACCACACATTTCAATTTATTTTCACAAATTCTTTCACGATTATTTCTCCTAATATTATGCTGTGGCAATGGGAAAACTATTCTAAACCTCAAGACTGGGAGAGCTTTCCCAGTCTGGCTGTATATCCTAACCACATTTTGATTCCATATTGACTTCCCGCAGCTTCATTGCTAGAAGTGCGCTCCCTATGCGTGTTCCAATGGGACCTTACCTGCATCCACAACGCGCATCTCTGCCCAGTTTATCTTAGCCTGTTTACACCTGAACTATATAAAAAATTATTAAGCATCACTCCTCATCTATTCCCAGACCAAATGGTCTAATTGACCTAATATTCCAAAATGAATTCTAATTATGCTTCCGGGAGCTCAGTGAGTATCAGTGGAATATCTGTTCTGCCTTGCAAGCTAATGATAAATTCCTATCCATTTCCTGTTTTCCAAGAACTAAATTTAGCACTTACACATTTCCACCCACTATTTACTACGTCAGAGTAATCTGAGATACAAATTAAATTTTAAATATTTCTTTTTTTAATTATTGGAACGGTATCATTTACAATGGATCTGCCATACACTTCATAAATACATCTTTAGATAAAATTGTGACTGCACTACATTGCACAATTGAAATAAATTAAGTGCTATAGTTCATTTAATGGGAAGTAGGAGCATAAGGCAATGTGAGGACATCACTAAGCTCTGTGACAGCTCCCAATGCCACTATTTTCTCCAACATGGAAGGCCTGCATGGAGCCAATTGTTCCACTGTCTCGGATCCTTAGTTTGCACCAGAGAAGTAGCTCCATAAATTCTGAGCTTTGAACTCAGAAACATTCAAATAGAAAAGAGGAGCTTTCTGTCTTTCCGGGCTCCGCACTAACGAGCACCGTACTCCAAAACCATGTGCCAGAGATCTGGCCTAGTCACAAAGTGCTGCTGCTTGCCTGGTTTTTTAATCAGATCCACAAATCTCCAACATGTAAACTGCAGATAAACTTAAGTGAAGGGAGAGAAACAGACAACCACCACAGTTGTTTTCAGATTCAGCTGATGATATTACTGCCTTGGAACGCATGGATTTTGAAACAAACTCAAGAACTCGGACTTAGGGTCAGATACAGGAGGAGGAAAGCAAGTCACAAAGACAACTTGTTTATAGAGTGAGAGGTGTTTTGCTTTCCCTAGCAGCTGGTCCTACATTCTCCAAGAAGCCTACACGTCTTCCTAGTGCCTGAGCGACCACGGATAGTGTGACCATACCTGAACGAGACTAACGAGGCAAGGAACATGAAGCCACCGCTCAGTCCAACTATGGCACCTGAAGGCAACGGCAGAAAGCTCTCCCCACATACAAGCAACAGCAAAAGTGATTCCAAAAATGTATGTTTGTGTGTAAATTCATATTCAGTGCTCCTTCACCATAAAAAAATAGTAAATTAAAATCTGTGTCTTTTATTGACGTATACACTTGTTTGTATAGGGATCACCAAAGAAACCTACAGCCAGCACAAAGCAGATCTTTGTAACCACCACGCTCTCAGGCACAGCAGACTTGTATTACCTGAAACAAATACTGGTCAAAATGGAGATAACGTTTAGACATTTGCTTTAAAGTGTAGCATCCTTTCCACCTGCCAGTGTAGGCCGCAGAAGATACACTCTAGTTAGCATATTACTGACAGGATGACGAGAAAGCTCCTGTCAGACACTGGCCAGCCGGGTGTTTGAGACAAAACGCACAGCCCCAGCTGACTAGTTAGGGAAAGACTGGCGAGGTACAATTACAGAGGCATATGACAAGCTTTCATGCTTGAGTGACTTGAGAACTGATGACATGGCTTTAAACAGCAATCCTTTCTACCTCCGGTCACAAAACAGCAATAAGTCAACTGATGCACTGTTGTAAAATCATGATTTATTCCTTTGCTTTGAATACATGAGAGTGTGGTATGATGTTCTGGTAGACTACCACAGCAGGTGCACTTGGGGCCGAAACATCTAGGGCCTGCCTCCAGCATGCATAAAATCAATGCCGTAGTTCAGCCTTCCTGGAAAAGCCATCCCCAGCACTTTAATAATTTATAGAAAGACCAAATTAAAAAATTATTTGTACTGAAACTCGTATAGCTCCACGCAACTAATAAGAATACATGCAGATGCAGTGACGTGTGAGAAAACGCTGCTGTGCAAGAACATACAGCGTGACATTTAGGAAAGGTCTTCCTTTTACAGCTAAAGTGAAATAACTAACAGCCACCTCTGTGAATAGATCAATTCCTTTGTTTCATTCATCCTTTCGTTTAATCCAAAGCCATATAATTTGTTTCTTTTTCATAGTTTACTGTTCAAAAGCCAGAGATGGTAATTTTTGCTACAAACAGATCTTCCAGAGCGTAATCCTCAAGCTAGCTGAATCCACCTCACTCTAACACTAAGCCTGAAGCAAGCTGTGAGGTTGGTGATAATCACATTATTAAAGTGGTTGGAAAGTCAAGCTAATAAAAGAATCAACAGTTAGGGCAAATAATGACCCACAAGCTACGACAGAAAGGAGCGGTGGGAAGTTTCCATTTATATCTTGGTAGTAATTGGTAGGGCAAGCAAGCAAAGATCTTCACCAAGCGAGTTTTTAAGGGGGTAAAAGCACAGAAAATCAATTTAAAGAAAGATGCAAAAAAATACGTAACAACTGGAAAAATCAGAAGATGCATATAAAACAAAGCCTGCTGATGGAAATAAAATACAAGCTGACAATTGAAACACACCCTCAGGATAAAATAGTACTTATCATCTTTTCTTTTTTTTAAAATAGGCAAACGTCTTTCCTTTTTCTCTTTTTTCCTCCAAAGTAAACCTTCTTTTTAAATACAGTATCATTCCACCTCCGCCAGCCTTTTCCATTACAGGACTGAGCCTTTATTTGAGTATAACGAAAGCATGAAATTTCTAGGGCAGAAATGCTAGACAAAGAATTCCTGCACATAAGTGTAGTTGGCCCCCCACAAGAAGGGCGAGGAGAAAGTGAGCAAGGCCTTGAATTATGCGAGGAGAAAGTGAGCAAGGCCTTGAATTATGCTTTTTGTTATCAGTCACTGCCCTGAGATAGTGAACCGAAACAGAGCTGATAACTTGAAGGTGACATCACAACCCAGTCTTCATGAACTGACATAAACACTTGATATTCAGTTAACCCCAAAGATAAGGCGCAACTCCCTTAACAGAAAGTTGTACTTGATAGCACAATTCTTGAACAAATAATCTTTTCAAGTATCAAGCTGTAATTTAGGAATATTAAAACACGACCTTTACAGCGCAAAGTACCAGCCTGCTGGGTTTTGTACACAAGAGTAAACCAGCACAAAGCTAGCAAATGCCGATGTCCAAATACGCTCCATTTGATTATTTGTATTATATTAAGCAATCCAACATCTTAAAGAATAAATATCTTATGCCAAAACTACATTTAATCATTCTTGGCAATTCAATTAAATTGTTACAGAAGATACTGAAAAGTGTTTAATTTACTTGTTAAACAGTATTACCCTGTAAAGAAGCAAGCCTCGTGTCAGTCCTGTCCTGTATATAAAAAAGATACCTGCTACAGCAGGCAGCAGTTCTCACTGAGGTTCCTGAGAAGTCAGGTCTATTCTGCTGTTTTATGAGAACTCGGTAGTGCAAAGGAAAATTAACCCAATCCCGTGTCAAAAGCAGATCTGACATAACGTGGCAGTAATTTCATTTAGCTATGACTTAAGTAATGCTAGTAGGCTGAAAAAATAACCAGTGAAGAAGAAAGTGAAACAGATGTGCTAACTCTTTTTGGACTTAACCTGCAATCTATTATTTACATTCACAGCCTGGGGAGATTCTTCAGGACATCCAAATGCTAATACAGATGTCTGCTACTGCTACCTATCCTTGTCCAAGAAAGCGACATAAATTATTTTCAAGTGAGGACACCATCATTCATGAAAAGGTTTGGAATAAACAGATGAATTCTGAACAAAGTTAAAGTTTCTCCCAACCAGCATATTCTATCAGTTGTTCTGTAACGTCTTCCAAAGAGCTTGGAATCTGAACATAGAAATAAGGTGGTCTGGATCAGCGCAGTGTGATTCTGATACCTCTTCTTCTCTTGTCATATCATAGCAATAGCGATCAGCTGAGATGTTCAGCCTAACAAAAACGAGTCTTAAGAGGATCCAAATGTAGGCTGAGAGCGCGATTCTAAATCGTGTCAAGCAGACGGACACGTGCCCACCTGCAGAATGAATCTTCCAGAGGCACTGAGCTGCCATCATTGTTCCAGTCTCCTCTCCACTAGAGCAGGAAAAGAGGTTTGACTGGGGCATCATTGGAGCTGAGGGCTTTTTATGGCAGGGTTTGGGTTTTTTTGAGGTTTTAGGTTTTGTTCTGGTTTTGTTTTGTTTTTTTTTTTTTGTTTTGGTTTTTATTTTTTTTTTTGGTTTTTGTTTTTTTAAATATAGTGAGCTGGGTCCCAGACTGGCAAATTGAAAAAAATAAATAAAAATTTGATTTCACGGTTTTGCTACATCATGTGAACTTCCACTAAGACAGGTTCTTTGAAAGAGCTTTCCCTTCAAATTCTTTTTGCCCATTTGGGTGGTCTTATTACTGTGTTCTAACACCCAATTCTTCCCCTAGACATTTCAGGGGTGGGGGGAAGAAAAAAATGTGATAGTAGAATGTGGAAATTTCCTAAGATAAATTAACATCTTTGGTAGTTAAAAAATATAGCACAGACTAGTAATTTGAAGATTGTTCATATTCATTCACTATTTATTTTACTGGTTTTCAGTTGTTCGTGTGGCCTCTGCTTATATGACCCCATGGCTTTGAGCAACCTGTTCAAGTGGGAGGTGTCCCTGCCCATGGCACGGGGTTGGAACGAGATGATCTTTAAGGTCCCTTCCAACCCAAACCATTCTATGGTTCTATGATATGATTCCTTTACTCTCCAATCACCATGGAGTTACTTAGCTCCATATTCTGCAAGCCACCGGTGAAGTGCTGTCTTTTGTGCATGTCCCTAACCACAATGGTGACTGCATGCAGATTCAGGGGCCCAACACTGTGGTGTTTAAAAAGGAAAGGAAAAAAAAAAAAAAAAAAGACAACAACAGTTATATAATTTACCAGCCTTTTATGGCGATTCTGAAGCTTCTCTATCTTCAATTTACTTTTGACTCAAAAGAACTAAAGGGGGTTTTATCCACTATTTATTATCCAAAATTCTCACTCCTTACACATATGTATTGGAAATCGCCGCCTGCAAGTCTTTGAAAATATTAATTTTCAGTACCATATCCAACCTCGTATCTATGTGTTGAAAATAGCTGTTCATTTATTTGGTAGTAAAATTAGCAGTGTTCAGGAACATAAAGCTGATTTTCTACCATAGAAAGCATATTAAACAAAATTTTTTATGCAGTACCGTTGAAAGAAAATGAAGGTATTTTCAATGACTGTGCTTAACAGGCTAAATATTCTGCATAACAAATATACTCTATGATGAAAGTTGGTTATAAAGTGACAGTCCTGTACTAATGCAAAATTAATCTTGGGAATATTTAAAAAAATATCGGATATTTTAAAAACTCATAAGATTCTGTGAAGAGTAAAACAAAATAACATCTGAATATTTAGGTATACTTTCAAAATTAAACACAACATTCTTTTATTAAGGCAGTCTAAGCAGGCATAATGGGAAGAAAAAACCAAAACATTTTAATGCGGGCAGTAGCCTAAAACCTTTAAGGGAAAAAAAAAGAAAAAAAAAAAAAAGGTATTTTGAGTTGTAGGTTATTATCAGTCTGAAGAGCTGCTCCAAATCAGAGCTATTACAGTATGCACTCCCAAACCACTCTAACAAAGATGAATCTACCTATTACCAGGTTAGGATAGCAGCTATTATTACGGACCCTTGATTTCTTTCAAGTAGCTCCAATGGAATAAGCCACAAGTGAATAATAAAGATCTTATAATAGCCCTTAAGAATTCTTTTTAGGTTATAGAAGGCAGAGAAATGAACTCAGGAGAGTTAAAGAACTCTCATCTCCTGATAAGGAAAATAATTAACCTGACTTAATGTATCTGAGTAGGTCTTATATAAATCAGACTTTTGTACTTCAAGAGCCAGACTAAAACCATATATCAGAAAAGTATGTAGATATTGTCTTATAAGTACACATGGAACATATCTAAAACCACAAAGGTCTGCAGGTCATTTTGTGAGATGTTCAATATATTCTACTTAAAAGGAGATGTGTGAAGTACTTACAGTGCTTAGTTTGCTAGAGGTAATAATGATTCGTCTCTCATGCAACATACTGGCATAAAGTTGCAGCATGTTGTTCACATCCACAGCAACAAAATATTCAGTGAGGTTTCTCTGTTTAAATAAATAAGATGTTAACAATATAGCAACAGAAGTAGCTAGTGGAACATTTTATATATTATTTACAAGAATTTTTGTCCAATTACTAGGTGGAAAAAAAACCCAACCTAAAACTATGAAAGAAATCCCTTTGCATTAAAATTTGTATGCTTTAAGAATAATTGACTGAGTTTTAAAGTCAATGAAAAAATAACTTTGGTGTAAGGTATTTGTATTTTGCCCATTTCATTATGCTTTTGAATTTGGGTTTTGTTCAAATTTGAAAAAATATGAAATTCGGTATTGTATCAATAGCACCATACGCTATTAAGGTAACCACTACTTCCAACCCAGGAACAGATCCTCCACCACTGCAATAACTGTTCTCTCATAGCTACAATAATAAAAATGTGCTATTTTGCCAGGCTCTCCCAAATTCAACACATTTTATTCTCCTTCAAGTACAACAAAATAGCTTGTTGAGAAACGCCGAGCTTTTGCTTGAGCTGTATGGGCCAGGACATCAAACATCCAGCAGCACTGGTAGAAGGTACTGGGTCCTTCCTGCAGCCACCCTTCTCACCCCTAATAAGAACCCCACTGTGGGGTTTAATGAAAAGCAAAGTCACCAGCACCTCTTATTTACAGTTCGGATAACACAAAAGTGGGGGGAAAAGAGAAAAAGGCGGGTTGTAGGGCAGGGGAAGGTCTCTGTTCCAGCTGAACTTAACAGTATTTCTGCATAGCGCAGTGCCAGAGACGTACAAGTTCTGAATAAGCTAAAACAGCTACCAGCAAAAATGCCTAAGAAAACAGCAAGTTTTTGTAAATGTTAGAGAATACGTATGAAAATATACTAATAGAACCCACAATATACAAAACATTTAATTTCACACATCCGTTGTTGTATCTGCAACCGGAACGCTTCCTTGTCTCTTCTCAGGAAGAGCAGATTAATGTTCAGTAACACGGGAGGTCTATCAGCCACATGCCCCAACCCAAGGCTGGAAATCCGAACAGTGGGACTCAGTCCATAATGGATGTGGCCAACACATGGCAGCAAGGTAATGCACCCCCGAAAATACAGCGAGGGCAAGAGGAGTGGTAAAGGCTTCAGAGCACAAAGGCTTCAGAGCCTGACTGTTACTGCTGGCACGTCCCCCGCGGGGGCCGGCTCGCGGTGGCCGGCTGTGGCCTCTGCAGCTCACGGCCCTCGGCAGCCAGGGAGCACGGCGTGGGGCAGAGGTGTTCACCAGCTGCCCATTTATCTCCTGACAGGCTCTACTCTATGGAAACCTAACTTTACTTAAAGCCCGGATGATGATCGGAGGGTTGACCTCCTTTTTGGATATATTGCAATATTAAATTAAAAAAAGATACTGAAAAGGCAAACGAAGATCCAATGGACGATCCAGTTTCATGTAAATTCAGAAATGAATTATTAATTCAAAGACATAGAGTATAGAGTTATTCTTGGTCTATGCTGCATAAAATTTTGGAAGAGATAAAAACAAGAGCTTTAAGGCTACAAACACCCCATTTAGAAAGAAACTCTGGTCTTTCAAGTGTGACTTTTAACTGGTTGTCAGAGGCTGTTGCACCATGATAATTTGAGTCCAATTTACCTCAGACACCCTCTAACACTGGAATTGATAATGGTATGCTGATTCTTTGTTGCAAAAGCTGCGGTAAAAAGAGTTTGCAATCTTTTACAGGGTGATATGCCTCTGGAAGACAGTCACAGTTATTTCTGCATCACATCTGAAAAGTTACTGCCCCTGAAACGTGTGAATCTTACAACAAAGAATAAGAAAATTCATGTTATTGCTAATTTACTGCAATTACCTCATCTCTTCTCTCCCTGCATGTTCTAACCCTCCATTACTACCATACTATTTTGATTCATACTGGAAGGACGAGACTTTTATAAACAGAGTAGAAAATAATTAGAGAAAGGCACTTTGACTATTACTTTTCCTTTCTCACACAGAATCAGAAATATAAATCCACAATGGCACCATCGCAAGGTCCTCCATCAGCCAGAGGCCCAGAGTGAAGCTTCCCCGCATTTTCTTTAAGTTGAAGACACAACACACTTTCTAACCTCCAAAGCCATGTTTTATTAGAACCCCAAATAATAAGCTAGAACAAGAGAATTCCTTAAAATAGAAGAACTCAACCCACAGGGTGAAACAGATGAAAAAAAACATTTGAAAACTAGGTCCTGTCCTGCCCAAAGAGCCCTTGCAACAAAGGTCCTCCCTTTTATTTCTCTATCCAGTAACTTCCTGTAGTTTTCTGGGTTGCAACAAGGGCCACGCCATCTCCTCTGGGTCCCTCGTGCAGATCTCTTTCCACCACCACGGCACGCAGACCTCCTCTGGACCCCAGGCTGGTGAGGAGCGGTAGCATTCCCTGGCTCCATTTCCTTCTCTCTCCCGTCCCACCCTGCAGCCCGGAGTCGCTGCCCACCTGGGACACCAGGGGCACAATCTCCCCTCTGGCCTGCAGTGCAGAGGCAGGGAGCAGGCCAACAGGACACCGTCCCACCACCCCTCGTGATGGGTCACCACAGAGGCCATAAGGACATTTTGGTCACACTTTCTGCACAAACACCGCAAATACCTACCAAGAACCAGCTCTGCAGTACTGCGGGATTTTGTACCATGGTGAACCCCCCAACAGGTTAACTTTCTGTTATTATTTAAAAGTGTAAAAATGCACACCCACACATCCATATTCAACTCCAGATTTAAGTGCAAGAATGGGAAGCAGAGAGTTTTGAAGCTCTTTTATTAGATATTATTGGGCTAAACACATCATAGAGAATGGGATCCGAGATTTGCACCATCTACCCACAGCACCATCAAGGATTTAGCATCTACAGAATGCAAGTCTTCATAAAAAAATAATTATAATCATAATAACAGCCACCATTCCTGGGTGCATGGTTACCATCCAAATGTAAGCAGGTACGGCATGTTTTCAGAAAGCCTGAAACAATGCCTCCTTACTCAAAAAGTAACTGCATATCTTCATAGCTGAATTTGCAGCTTAGCAATGCAGTGTTTAAAGGGCAGGTATTCAAATAACATGAGGTGCAGAAGCAGAATTATTTTACACAATTAATCCCAATAAATGCAAACAAACCAAGTAATTATGAACAAAGGGTGGATATAGCAGCGGTCAAAAATGCCCTGTTAATGCTTTAAAATGGGTTAATGATGAATGCAACAGTAACTACTAGCTAAAGGTTGTAATAATAGACATCAATCATATTCTAAAAGCAGTCCTGGAAAAAAAATAATCTATTGATAAAAGCAGAGTTCAGCCCTACCCACAGAATAAGGTTGATACTTCTCCTAAATATTTAAAAAGGAAACTGCATACTTACGCTTTCAGGGATTGTTGGCAATCCAGTTATATCAGGAGTAATGAAATACGAGTGCTAATCAATGGGGAAAAATAATTAATAATTTATGCACACAGAAACCAAAAATTCTTTTTTTAAAAAAATCCAGCATTTAGGATTTCCAGCCCCATCTTTGTTTAAGCAAATAGCTGTTTTTCCAATAGCATTCGTACCACTACTAGACAAAGAATTACGCACATCACGACACGAAATGACAAGCTCTGGTTCAGCACAGCACACAAACCAAGGGAACAAAACGCTGGGCTGCAGTTGTGAAATAACACTGAAATTAAGCCAGTTTTAAATGTTCTCACGAGCCTCAGAGTAGCATTGATTAACTTAAGCATTGATTTTAAAATTGCAACCAAAAAAAAAAAAAAATGTTGAAGGACAAAATGTAAATTTAGAATGGAAAAGGAAAAATTCACATGAGAAAAATAATTGGAATAGAAATATTATTACTTAATATACATTCTCTTCTCTTTCCAAACATCTTTGAATCAAAAATGTGCTAACAGAAATGCAAGGTCTGACAGCTTGAGATTCTGCAATCATTTATGAAATACATTAGCAATTTTATGCATCTTAGTTTGAGGCCATCAAGGATGTAAATATAAAATGGATTAAACTAAAAACAGATGTAATTTAAATTATTCTCATTAATCCAGTGCTTTTAGTAGTTATCAGACATGGAATTAGCTCAGTAATTTTAAGGTATTTTTGCATATTAGTCTAAATCTTGAAGGACAAAAAACCTTAAGTGCATACTAAGTAAAGGTGATAATTATTGACTTTTTAGCTTTTATTTGTTCTTAAAGGAATTTTGACATTTTTCGTAGACCTAGTTTTTATAGTGTATTTTAAAATTATAATTAACACCACAAAGACACTGTTTTCATGTCAAACTTGAAAAAGATATACCAAAACATAAAGGAAGTCTATAAGATATTAAATGTGTCTTGTGTTCAAGCAAAAAAAAAAAAAAGAAAAAAATTTATTAATACTATTAACTCTGTGTAGATACTTATTAAACCAGCTTGATACATTTAATAGAAAAATTTCCCCACAAATTAGGTCATTTGGTAATAGTTAAAAATTTAAGAAAAAAAAAAGGCTTAATAAAGGCATCCCATAAACATCATAGCACTTGCACAATAAATATCCCAGGTTATTGTTTTTCATCAACAGTGGAAAAAAAAGCTAAGATTTTTTTTTTCTCTAGTCAAGAACAGTAAAATATTCAGATTAATGGAACGCCTACATTCTTCAGAAGTACAGCGAGAACAGAAAATTATTTCCTATATGTAATAAGGTCACAGAATATTTATCAAAAGATTTCTGAATAATGAAGTTAATAACGTAGAGAAGTAATTATTTATAATTAACAAAGTAATAATGTTTTACTTATTAAACAGAAAGTGAAGTCAGAACTATGAGAAGCAAAGACCCATTACTGCAGTCATTAAAAGTCATAAAGCAGCAAAAGTAATGTGGTACGGAGTCCTTGCACATCTTTGTGAACTCCCTTCGGAAGATGTACGACCTTGGAAGAGATACCAAATTAACAGTTGCTGTCCCGTATAAAGTTTTCTCTAAAAAGCACATTAGAAAGTGCAAGTTTTGTTCATCAATTTAAGGGTTTGATTTTGGTTGCGGTTTTTACAAAAGGATTATGACGCACAAACACAGAGCTCTGAAGTTAGATTGATTTAAACAGAATAGCGACATTAATATTAGACTCCTCTTTTAGGTTAAAGACAGCAGCAGATTTTCCCAAAGGACAGGTATAAATAAGCCTGAAATCAAAAGAGATACCCTATAGCAAGTAATTATTTCTTTAATTACAATAGGCTTTAGATAGTCAGTGCCTTTTAAACTCACCGATACAAGACAAGGCTGTTTTTTCAAAACTTGCTCACTTGCAAAAATCATCTCTTGGTTCTTATGCAACATGAGAGAAAGATTGAACAATTGACTTTTTAGTTTTCCAACAGAAAGGCCAAAGCTGACTCTAATGCTTGCAGTATTCCATGTTCAAAATATTGGCTGAAAATATGTTTTACTCTTTGTATCCCTCCCCCATTTGCATTCAGACTTAGCTAGCTTTTCCAACAACAACAAAAAAATTTAAAAAATCACTTTTGTTAGCCCTCTATGGGCAAAATAAAAGAATAAAAGCAACCCAAATTATACTTAAGCTCAGGTTTCACAGAATGAATGATCACCCCTCACAAATTTCAGCTGCAGAATATTTGTTACTGAGACAGATAGCTGAGCGCAGAACTTGGTTCCTAACTGGACCAAGGCATTTTGGTGTCCTCCTGACCAAGGATTACTGGGAAGCACCACGTATCCAGATACTGGGCGTAATTCATGCACAATTATATACATGCAATCCTAAGTACTGTTGTGGTCTGCCACCTAAAGCCCACTCCAACGCCCCTGAGCCTTACCCGGCAGCATACCTGGGTAAATGGGGGGAGAGATCTTTTTAATTCTGCACCCTCAAATTTGAACTAGACTCATCCTGGAGCAATGAAAAGCCACCTCATGATGTCATTTCTACAATTATTTTTCAGACTGCACCTTCTTTTTAAGTCTGTTACTAGTGATAATTAATTCAGTCTAGCTTATTTACAATACAGGAGGAGCAAGAAAAGAACATCAATATGGAAGACTAGGCACACAAAGTCAGAGTTGAAAATGGCCGTAAACACTTGGCTGCTCCCTGCAGCACTGAGCACTACAAAAAAAGAGGTGGCTGTAGACCCAAGAAGCATTCCGGTTCAGGCCAACCTATTCCTTCCTGTGCTCTGCCCCATCTGAACGCACAACATCTGCTCGACTGTACCTGCAACCAAGCATTTGGCAAGAGGCCTGCATTTAGATAATCATTGTTCTGCTAAAAGGATTACAAAAACCCTTTGATGTAACAAGCTACTGGGAAAAAGACACAATTGAGAAAAAAAAAAATATTTTCAGAAGTCAGATAATATTGAAATAAAAATCAGCAAGCATCAACTTTACTGCAAGCAATCTGTCATTCCAGTGTTGCCAGCTGTATTCACCACAACGTCCATTTCCAGGTTCATCACAACATTCATTTTGAGGTTGGCAAGTTCTATGCAAGATGAACTGCAACACCGATAGCAACAGGCAGTAACACTTTGCAAGCAATACAAGGAAAAATCTCTTTAAAACTTCTCTACATTCTTCTGAAACGCAGCAGGATATTTAAAGGACTTTAATAAAGTGTTTTAGAGTTGCCAAATTAGAATTGGTACTAATACTGCAATTAATGACAGCAAAATATTATTTGACATACAGAAGTATTCTTGGCAAAGGTACTATGAGCTGAAAAATAACTTGAAAAATATTACACTGACAAAAGAAAGAGAAAACAACAGAAACAATTCTGACTGCAGCCTCAAAAACCGGTACGTTGTTCTGGTGAAAAACAACACACGAGACTGGAAGGATTTTCAAATACAGTGAATTAGCACTGTTCAAGGGGACAAAATATTAGGCCTCTAGAGCCTAGTGAAAAAAGCATTAACAAGGAATCTGAAATATGACAATTTGAAACAAAATAAAGGCAGCACTGTGTCAAGCAGCAAGGGTGGAATGGAAGTGGTAGACTCTCCATTTCTGTATGCCTTCATCATAGGGCCAGATGCTTTTTTAGAGTCTGTGCTTACTTTACTCAAAGTATTGGGCTCAATTCTAAAATAAATGAGTTAAAAGTAACAGGCAATGAGACAAATGTGGTCAAAATGCATGACCTCATGATCTTTCAGTATGCGTGTAAGGGAAGCCTTTATAAAATCATTTCTTTCTATGCCCTGTAAACTGTGATAGTTCAATCAAGAAAGAGTTATTTGCATACACTTACGCGTGCAGTAATCGTACAGATGCTGTGACCATGAACAATGTCTCAGAGACAGCAGAAGCTCTGTATTGGCTTTACATTTCATGCAGGCTCTACAAATGTCTTTAGGCACGCATCCATATGCTATTTCTGTTAAAAACTTCAGGAACTGTAACAGTGACAGGCTCACTTTTTGACATTTCTGCAGCAACACCACACCTTGCCATACTATCAATGTCCAGTCCCACATCACAAAAAGTCACTGCCCAAAAGCAAGGTGGGCACGGACACATTCTTTCCTCTAGATGTGCTGAAAGTTTCATGTAATGCAGCAAACCTCCTGCCACCTTTCCTACCCCACTTTTGCATGATCAAGCAAAAGTAGGAAGAAGGGAAGGAAAGATGGGAAAGAAGCCAGCTTACACAGATTTTTTTTGTCCAATCCTGCAAGTCTACCTACTCAGACATAAGAGGCAATAAAACACAGTTAGTGTCTCCCAATTCACAGCAGGAGAAACCAAAATTATCTACATGAAACAGCTGGAAGCACAAAACAGTAGTTCTAGCGCTGCCATATCCCACTGCAGTTTACTTTCTCATCCACAGAGCAAAACTCAAATTTCTGCTTCTTTATGACTATGACTTTAAGAGAACAGCATGAGACAGAGACAAACTCTGCACACACACACACAAAAAAAAAGTTCTCCAAGCCAGTTAATGATGGGCAACAACATCAGTTTACTCTTTACAAAGGCTGGGTATTTTTGTTTCAACCTTACCTACTATTTTATAGTCAGTAATAGGAGTAGGAACAGAGAATACTTACCACACTTAAACTGACTAAAGCGTTCGCCTTTGGCACAGGATGGCTATACAATGATTTTAACAAATCATTTGAGTCATTTTCCTATAGGGAATATTTTTAAAAGGTAGTTAATTATTGTATAAAAACTGACTAAATACCATTTACTACACATCAAACTATGCATTGACAAAGATATATATATATTTAATGAGAAAGACAATTGCAATTTGTTGTGAAGTATTTAAATATTAAGTATAAAATTCAGGCCAACTTTGTATCTCAGAAAATGATTGTATCTGCAAGTTAAGTCAATCCCTTACATATTTTCCCATATACCCCTTAAGTGAACCACATTATTTGCTACTGAAAATAGTGTTAACAGGTCTAGCTGGTCTGTGCATCTTGGACATCGTCTTCCTAAAACTGTTAGACATGGTATTTGTCTATTCAAAGTTTTACTAAATATGCAGCTACATAGCTATATTGCATACTTTAAAATTATTTATCAGAGCACATAAAACAGTTAATGCGGTTTACTGAAAAGTACATGCAGCTACTGGGTTTAACCGGGATCCCCCATCTTGATCTCTAAAAAGAGACATTTACTTGGGAAAGAGATGCAGATGGAGTTTTTATTTGGTTTAGGGTTTTCATTCAGTTTAGGGTTTTGTTCATAGCGATTAAATTCTTTTTGTTGTCAAAGTAAACCCAAAAATATGAGTGACAACCCAGGCCCAGCTTTTAAACGTATTGCTTGAGTTTGCAGGAAGCTTCCGCCTCTCGTTGCAAGAATGATGACGCTACTGGATCTCACACGAGCCAACAAGACGTTGGGTCTAGCTCTTGGTCAGATGAAGAGCGCCTGAGCCAGGAGGGAGCAACTTCCTCTAACAACCTCCTCAGCGACAGACGTGGCACTAGGCAAGACAACAAAATACTCCCATACACTGCTAACACTTTCTGACCCATCAAAATAGTTTTCTCTGCACATAGGCCAACAAGCTTACAACCCAGCAACTTAAACTGGTTGCACTAATTGCTGCAATGCCAGAAACAAAGGAGAAGACAATCCCGACCCCTTCTGTCAAATACAACCTTAATAACAATTTTTACTATTACAATGAAATCAGGGACAAAACCAAAGTCTCACTATACCATTTATAAGACCGAAATGTATTCCACACTACTTTATTTAAACACAGCTAACACCAAACTTTCCTATTACATTTTCTTTTTACATAAAATATCATCATTCTCTATAGTCCATTTACTATAATGCACAATAATTGCTTATTCTATAGTTCATATATTCTTGAAATGTCAGCTTTTCCAGTCTACAGCATATGGCTGACTATTGATGCTTTTTCTTTTTTTTTTTTTTTTTTTTTAATTACAATCTAGTACACTAATATAGTTAAAGCAGAAAGGTATAGCTTTAATGTTCTCAGTAAAGACAGATGCCAGTATTTCCTTTCCTGCGCAATCCTGGAATACGTCTAATTGCTCATGAATATGCAAACTAAACTATCATGATTCTTCACCAAATGCTGCAAGTAATTTTGTCTTCCTAGTTGAGATGACAGAATTACGAGAGGTAGTTTTTAGTTAATATGAAGGGTGAAACAGTACATCATATTTTATGCAGTACTGAAAAAAAGTGTTTGTAACTGATAATCAGATAGTTCCAGAGATCTACAGTTTACAATCAATACGTCATACAGATCTCCAGTGATGTGACACTTTGCTCACACTTCACCCAGGACGTGTTTATACTAAGACTGACACTTTATAAAGGTATATTCTCAGCAGCTTTTTAAGATTAATGTGGGATTTGAGTGACAGTGGCAGCTGTATGTTCAAATTATTTGAATTTCAATATGACGAATGCAAAAGCTTGCTTCTAAATTCTACTAGAATTTTAAACTTTTAAACAGTATAGAATCACTTTATAACACTTCTTCAAGGAAAACATTTTACACAAAGAAATAGAATATCTAAAATTACCTGTTCTTTAGCCAAATAATCCGCCAGGGTATTTAGAAGCTTGTAGTATACCTCAAACCATGGTAGGTAACTAAAACAGGAGGGGAAAAAGCATTTTAAAAGATATTAAAAAATAATTAATTTTTATTAAAAAATAAAATATCAATTAATATTTTGTAGTGCTTATAAAATACTACTACAATTAATCTGACTTGCACATTTTTATAATATTTCTATATATAGATAAAATGCATATAAAACTTTTCCCCGCAAATGTAAGGGTACACCACTGATAGACAGCAGCAAAGTTACTTTTCTTTATGCTGGACACCCGCTTGAAGTTCTGTTAAACACAGATTAGCTCATAATGCTTTAACTTCTCATTATTTTAAAGGCACCAAAAAATCATTTTAAACATTGCCAAATCACGTTCCCATTATTTTTAATCGTTGTGGCTTTCAGTAATCATGTTATTTGCAATTTTGGAATTTTGTGTCTGGTTGTAGCCAGTGGACTGCCAGAACTGCTGATTCCCTGGAGAATGAAAAACAATTTTACCTGGGCAGCCCAGGTACCCCGTATTTGCCAAGCGGTGCAATGCTATGCAATAGCATAGATGTCACATTATATGGAAGAATATTGGTTTCTCTATAAAGTCATTTCTATAGATGGAATTAAATTCTAAAAATAAGACAGCATTCACCAATATTGCAAACACACAGCACATTAATACATGAATACTTTACAGACTTTTAACTGCAGCCCATATGCACGCAATACTCTCAGCGAGTTAAAAAGAATCCAAGATAAATAAGACACAACTGAAGAGCACGAGGAAAGAAACTCAAACACAGTGGCATCAGTTCCATTTTTTTTTCATCTATTTACAGAGCAGTTACCTTTAACAGTGACCATCAGTGACCGCATACTACAGAACTTTCCATAATCACTATTTAAGCCTATAATAGAGATGTAATAAGTCTGGTAAAATAAATAGCACCAGTATAAATTACTCCCTATTTACAAATTACACACCTTCTCATGTCTGTTAGAATTTTATCACAAAGAATATTACTAAAATGGCAATAGTACATTTAATATGAGTTATTTGAGATTAGAATGGGGACTGGGAAGGAAATAATGAAATGTCTTTACTACATTTCATACCCATATGTAACAATTCTACACACTTTGTTATTCAGTGCAGTGCAAATCCACAGACAAACTTTCAATGCATTTCTTAAAAGCTTTAGCGTATGCTGTGGACAGACCTTAAAATTTCAAATTTATATATTTCAGGAAACATGCTAACTGCAACTGAAATACATACAGAATCTAAGTGTTTTCCCTGATAGGAAAAGGAAACCCGTTAGGGGAAACCCTGGCTGGTGGAGAAGCCAAGTCTACTTTTGTCCACCGAGTCCAGCAAAGGGTTATGTTTTCTTTGTAACACCTCTGTTCTCGGTACGCAGCTGGCAAGGCTTTAGAAACAGATTCCAATTCTTAGGGCAAAGAAAGAGAAGAGCAGAAATCAGAACATAGTTACAGTTCTGCATTTTCTAGCAATCTTACTTCGCTATCCTTAGAAATGATTAACTGCTGATTCATAAAAAAAAAACCAAAAAACACAAAAACCCATCATGAATTTACTCTTGCCAAGCCAACGGACAGAGGCACTGATTTCATTTACAGCCACTGTATTAATGTCTTTATCACACTTTACCATACTCTGTACTGGCTATTAATCAAAATTACATCAACCTCTTAATGCTCACAGGCATTTTTAATGCTTAGTATTGTTGACAGTAGTTAAGGTGTGACATTATTGCATTTACTATTCAATATATTCTTATATAATCATAAAATGTACTTCATTGCACCTAGGTAAGGCCACTGGCTGCTTACAGGCATGAACGCTGCATGCCTTTGTAAAACATCTGATCTTCGAGTTTTTTTCCACCTCGGACTCCTGTTCTATCATCTTCTGAAATCGTGTTAGCCTGGTTTTACATGTCGCTGAAACACAGCATAGGTATGCAAACAAAATCGTTCACCACAGCGTTCAGAGCACCTGCAAATGTCAGCGCTATTGAACACTTTCACCAGCCTAGAACTACAGCAGGAACTGCAACACTCTTCTAGCGTTTTCTCCGAGTCAAGCTACAAGGTAGGTATATATGGCAAAGTATATTTGTAACACTGGACAAACAAAAGGGTTAGATTATCTAAAAGCTCTCCAGACTTTTGCTACCACCTCTGCATTAGTGGTGCACACCACCCCAGCATATTTTGCTGTAGAACACTATAAAATCTTATCTGATCATTCATTTCTCATAATGAACCTTTATGAACAGCATTCTATAAAAATAAATGCACCTACTTCAATGAAATGTTAACCATATTTCTTTTTTGTATCTACGATCTCAACTCCCCTCTTACTGTGAAAAGAAAAATTAAATGCAATTTTAAAGTCTACGCATAAAAAGGTCAAATTCATTATTTGAAATTGATGAACCTTAACAGAAAGCTAAGGGAGATTGATTTTTTTTTTTTTTTTCCATATGGTAAGGCATGCTGACCAGAGTACTCATACAAGAACTTCTTCCCTTAGCAAAATCAGGTCAATGATAAACTTCCATGTCTTTGTGTAACAAATCCACAAAGAAAAACACTGTAAAAACAGACTACTTGAACATAGTTTTAAAATGCCAGTTTCCTTTCTGAGCTGAAAGACTGGAAAAAGAATTGCTTTAAGCCTTACAACCACAGACACAAGGTTAATATAATTTCAACATGCCTCTTAAACCTGAAAAATTAAGGAAATCCAAACAAATACTCCATTACATTATACGGCATGACACCAAAGGTCACCAAGACCTGTCCTCTCTCTCATTTCCACACAGTCTTCAGTTCTTCAACAGCACAGTTTAATTGCAAAAGTTTTTGTCAGTATTTTTAATTATACTGTTCTTACTGCAACAAAATATTACAAAGATCTATTGGAAAACAAAAAAAGTTCACTTTACATTTTGCTTTTATGTACGTGCTAATTGCTATTAATTCAGTATAATAAAGAATTTAGATTTGTTGTTTTCATAACTGATAAGGAATGCATCTCCGCGTTCAAAAGGAAACAAACACAGGTTGCGTTTACTCACAATGAAGACAGCGATCAGGTGGTATTTTAGAGTCTCAATTCAAAGAACAAGTATAAGCTCTCTTTATTTTGTAACACCCTCAAGGCTGTCAAACAACATTTTGTCCTCTCTATCACAGGCTGATTTTGCAAGCACATGTGTTAATAATCCTATTAATTTCTTTGGACTACTCCAGCAAATAGAATAACTCATAGAAGAACACTCCCATGCTATAGGCTTTACTTCTTTATCCAGTCCATTGTATTGGATAAAGCACTGTACATGGCATCTGTGTGTGTGACAGCTAAACACCAGAAGCATCGCAGGTAGAAGAATCTTCTTAGCAAATCTTGCAAAATTATTTAATCTTTGTTTAGCAAAGAACTAGTCTATGTACAGAAAAGTGTCCTCCAGCACACAAATGTCCATCGACATCTGTTAGGCTGAGTAACAATATTTTTTTTTCAAGTCAGTACCGAAATGCACTGTCTGCAAAAAACAGTTTTGAAATGGCTGAATTTAGGAGAGGGCCTGTAATATGTTACTCCTAACTCAAAACTGTCACACTAATGTGTACCTTAACAACAGGTAAAATCAAAATTAAAGTCCGCTACTAGAAAGACCTTACCATCGTATCTGCATTCATAAAATTATTTATGAGCAGTGCATTTTGTAATTAATTAGCTGTCTTACGAAAACGTCAAGAGGTTATCAATGAAGCCCCTTCACAGTAGATAAAACAGGAAAAACAGGGCTTTAATTTTCAATTTTAATGTATTTAGAAGCCTAAACTTCAAATAAAAATAATTTAGGTTCTTAAACTATGAAACCATTATTAATTTCTTGTTCATTTTTCTTTAATCATACACATTGTCTTTGCATTCCTCTGATTACAATCAATAACTGCTTGAGAAACAAACATACAAGGCACACATACAACAACCTCCAACAACATTCAACAATTTTGCTAAAGTTGCTACATAATAAAGAAAAACACCAAAATATACGCAATATTGTTTGAATAGATACGCCTTCCCTGGTTGAGAATACAGTGGTCTTTATTTAAAAGTACAGCCACTGCCTGTCACGAAAGCGAGTGCCCGAGATATTTCATGGTTAATTAAAAACGTACTTAGCGTTTTTTTTTAATCCAAATGAGCCACAAGGCAGGAGCTCAGACTTTTATTCAAAGTCAAGCATAACCCTTGTTGCCGTAAGTAGACTTCCACCTCACCAGTGCTTCTACTATAGCTCTGATAAAACTTTTACATTCATGAGTCAAAGGTTAAATAAAGGAGAGGAAATGTTTTCTGTCAAGTAGTCAGGTAACCACTAACAGTCCTGAACTATCAGCAGGAATCTAACTTCTAGTAATCAAATAAAACTAAGGAAACTGCCTTTCCGTAGCTAAATGTCTAATGTCTAGGGGCTACTTTTCTGTCTGGAAAATTGACACAAAATGTGTAAAATTGAAACATTCTGCTTCTAAGGGATTTGCCTAAAGGAAGAGCGAGAAAGCTTCAAGCGTGGTCTGAACTGAAGAACTACAAAGGCTTACCACATAAACCTGTCTTCCTTATTACAGCATTTCATTTGGAAATGTAGGTGACAATTTTACAGTCATAAAATTAATGAAATCTAAGACTGAGTATTTTAATGATGCATTTTGCGTTCCTCTGGGTACATAAGGTCAACCTCAGAGTCCATCAACAGTTTCAAGATATTTAACAAAACAAATTTCAGTCAAATTATTTGCACTTTGTATTAAAACAAGTTCATGTAAACCCAGAAAGTATTATTCCTACTGAAAAGAGCAGTGATATTTAGAAACAGTACCCAGAAGAATTAAGTCTCCTTCTACTATTCAAAAGTGAACATTGAAGTTTCTACTGTGCCACTCAAATCTCAACTGGGAAAATTATTTAAATTAAAATATAAAAAGTAAAACTAGAAGAAAAGATCCATTATACTATATGAGCACAACAAGATATATTACGATATTCCTACTGCGGTACCCCTCATTCTTACGGGGCTGCATTAGCTCAGCAGTTTGTGGAGAGGGAGGAGGTGCCACAGCAGGATTCATAACAAGAGCTTCACAAAGCAGCCGTGCAGTTTAAAGAAAAAAAAAACAAAACAAAACTTGCAAAGGAATCACACAAAACTTCTGCAGAATAATCCAAGATTTATTTTCTCATCTTCCTATGGTTCTGCACTTCCTCGCACTTTGAATTTCGCAACTGCAGTCAAGCTCTGCACAATCGTTTTAGACAATACTGTATCACAATGAAGTTCTAACAAAAATGCCTGAGATAGGTACCTTAGGTAATCTTTATTTCACTGCATAAACATAGAGAGAACTCAGAAAAAAAACAAACATCCTGATTAGGGAGAAAATCCTGTTTACACAATTCATATACATGTCTATATAAAATGTAAAAAAAAAACCTCCATAAAACTTACAGAATAATTTTATATGTACATTTTCTGTTTCAAACTATCCAATTTAAAGCAGGAAAATGTGGCTGAAAACTCAGAAATTACTTCCTTGAACTGGTGTTTCAGATGAAGAATGAACTATAGAAAAGTCCCATCAACTACAAGACTTCACTCTTAGAAGCAGCTTTTGGTTGCTGAGGACAAGCAGATCTTTCCTTCAGTTTTCCGTTAAGAATCCCGGTCAGCAGTTGAAATCCTCTCTCTTTAGCTGCCCTGGCACAGGTTAACTCATGGCCTGGTACCACCCACAACAGACACTGGCAAGAGAAAAGCTGCATCCCGCTCCCCACTCATCAGCCTACCCAGATTTCCATAGTATTTCCTTCTCATCGCTTTGACTGGCTTGTTCCTACTCTTCTTTTCAGAGATTCTTACTTAAATTTTTAGTTATTTATGACCATTTTGTTTATTTTTCCTGTATTTGACTATCTCTAGTTGTGTTTGTTAAAGCCCCAGTTAGCAATCTTAATATGTTCCTCTTGTTTGAGGCGATATACATGTATGTGCATAGGCAGATGTGTAGTTAGACATGGTATTTATGTACGCCTCCATTTGTGTGTTTATATAAACATCTATGACTATTGTGTCAGACGAGTAGTTTGAATTGCGCATGCATCAGAGTCATTCTGTGTATATACACACAGCGAATACAAATTTATGTTATTTTGATATATGGAAAAGAGCGAGTGGGAATATGCATACGTGCTCTTTATATATAAATACAGCATTCATTTGTTAAGATTTTTTTTTTTTTGAGTTAACTTAAGATCAACAAGCACGTACAACGGAAAGCCAGAAAAAATGCCAAAAGAAGTCTGCTAGTGAGTCTTCTTTCACTTGGTCACTTTCTAATGAATCTTGGATTCAGAGCAGAAACCAGACTGGGTACTACAACGCATCAGATGGAAATACTGACGCAGTCTTTCCGTCTGAGCTAAACAGAACAAACACACAAACTGGAGAGAAACAGACTATCAAGCTAGAAGTACAACGCTATGAAGCTAGTGCCGTTATGCATTCAGCTGTGCACTGTAAATTTGAAAATTGTCACAATGAAAGCAATAAAGGCAATGCCTTGATTGCAGTTCAGTGAAAACTTATAGCTTGCCACTTTTCATTTTTCTAGTTTTTTCTACCAAATAAGAGACCATTGACTAATCTTTAGCTGATGTATTCTTGTGGGGAAATGTTAAAAGTAATACCCAAGTTGACACCAGCTGAGAATTTGCGTCCTTTGCTTTGCAGTACTACATACAGTATTTAAATGTGCATACTTGAGTGTACGTAACTGATTAAACATTTGTTATTATAGCATTAGAAGCCAGACAGACTGTTGTTGCAGGAGTACAAGCACGAAGTTTTGTTTCTAGCTTGATGAGGGAAGAAAAGGTTAACTCAGAGAAAAGAGCTAAAAGCATACACAAAACATTCTCTCTCTGGGCCTTAACAAGATATATCAACTAAAGGTATTACAGAGAAAAGGGTTAAGGATTATACACTCCAAAATCCTAAGAATTAAATCTTTCTGAATTATCATTAAAGTAGTATTGTCAGGATCACAGAAAGTCAATTAATTTCCAGAATAAAGTATTTTCCTTTTTCTATTTTTATTATATGCTAGTGATTATTATTTTTTGCAATAGTTATAGTAAATACTTATTTTTAAATTACTTGCCGAAAAATGTCAGCTGTACTGGCTCTCAACACTAGTTTGGAATGTGTTTAAATGCTCATAAAAGTCTTGATGTGATATTTCCAATAATTTTAAGCACTACTCTGCAAGTGTTTATGTTGTCTGGTCCTTTTTTCCCCTTCGTGTGTTCTTTTACAAGTCAATGTTGGGTTTATTTCCCTAACTCATGTGGTCTATCCTAATGACAGTTACCATGACTTTCAGACTTCCACATTGTCCAAATCTTCTGCTTTTCTCCATAAGCTTCCTAGCTTACTTTCCAAAATTCTCCGAGATGCCCCTCTGCTGCCAATGGGTTTGGCTCTTTGGCAGCACACGGCTCTGCTTTCACCTTGTGTTTGGGGAGTCTCGCTCTGAAGGCAATTATACTTCAATCTTCTTCTCCTCAAGTGCTGCTGAACTGTTTGTTCCCATTTCCTCTATGGACATTACAGGCTGCTAGGCTCTTAATTGAAGTGGCAAATTTGCCTTTTAATTAAAGCCCTCTGCCTTTTAATTAATTTAATTAAAAGGGCTTTAGGACAGCTAAACAATTGTTTTTTTCATTACCAAAACAATTATCTTATGGGAAAAGAAAGGAAAAGGCAGAGAAACAAAGTATTTCACTGGGGTCATGTTCTTCATCGTATCTCTTCTGCAACAAAGTGGCACGCTCTTTATTAGAGAATTATCTGGCTCTGGCATTTCTTATATTAGATATAGCCTGGCCAAAGAACATGGAAAATACCCCCGAAAATCATATTTCCAAGGAGAGGAATACAGAATATTGCAGGTTATTGTTAAATTGACTGGATACTTGCCAAAGATTTCATTAGAAAGTAAAAATATCCACATAATATTCAAAGCCTCTAAAGCTGCAGTGTATTATTCTCTGCTTTTAAGCAGAGATTTCTTATTATTTAAATAGAATTATTTAGCCTCACATAAAAATACCATCACATGGGGCTTGGGACCACTTTTCATGTGAAACCAATGGCAACAGAAATGACACCCAGATAGGGAAATAAAACACATTATCAGAGGATTTGCAAAAGATACTTTTTTCTTGTATTTTTCCTATGTTCACTCCTTGACTCAATTTTTCTTACACCAACTTACCTTAGAATACAGAGGCAGACCTTGCCTCCGGATGTCAAACGGCAAAATCCAAACCTTTGCTTACTTTCAATGTCGGTGAGCACAAAGGTAAAATGCTGTCCTACTTGGTTTTGGGACACCCTGAAAAATTAGATACAGAGCATAAAACTATTAAATCACATACAACATGAGCATTTAAGTCATTGGCCTCATGCATTTCCATGCTCAAACTTCACTACCTTCTCTCACCACCCTCCAAGGCTGCCTCCTGCACCCACTCCCTCCCCTCGACACAGAAGAGCCCGCATTCTTCTTTCGGCCCCACACTCCGGCTGACGTGCTCCATGGGATTTGGCCTCTGGTCTGAACAGAATGGGGCATTTCATATGGTTTTTCCTAAGTACAGCCTAAGCAGAGACAGTACAAGCCTGACACAGCTTGTTGGCTTTGAGCACACCTCAACAATGTGGTAACCAAAACACACGTTTGAAATTCTACAAATAATTTACTAAATGTCATAATACAGGCTTGGCTTCAGACAGCCATCAGAAAACTAACTTGCTTCCCTCCCTTCAGTATAGCTTCGTTGGTTAAACCCATAGCCTTGCCACGGACCCACACACATCTTCCCCCCCTTTTTTGCACTACACATTGCTCAACAAACAACTTTTTGCTAAGTTCATTTTCCACGGCAATTTTTTTCTATTCTAGAAATGCAAGAGACAGAAAATAATCAAGAACAAACAGCACGATAGCTAAAATAATAATTTATTTTTATTTATTTTAATAATAATAATAATTTATTATTTAATAATAATAATGAATACCTTCAAGACTGTATCAAAACATGTACCCACCTGACACAGAGTAAGTTTACACAAAATTTCCCTGCCTCATGTTCCAGCTCCTCTTAACCTCAAACCCTGCTCAGCCAGCACTCCCTCAGCTGTTCTCAGTTCCTACCTCCCCACCGGTGTCACCTCTGACTCCTCCTACTCATCTCCAGGTCCCAGTCCCAACCTCCACTCCTGACCCCCCACCCTGCTTGACAATATGAACCTTTTCCAAATTTCTTCTTAAAGAAATGGCGTCTTCAGTGCCATGACATGACTTATCTCCTTTATGCTCTCAAGCCAGGCACCTTTCTCTCTTGTGCAGTTTGCCAGCTGCAGACAGAGCATCACTGAAAGCACAGGATGGACCTGCTTTTCATTGTGGCCAAATTTCAGTGATATTCACAGAAATTGCAAAATACATTCAATGTAAGCATTTTAGAACACAAATAAACTATATGTGAAGTTTACTCACAGAAATACCTATAGCAATTTTCCAAAATCTCCCAAAGAGAATCAGCTTTAGGTAGACTTGGTATGTTCAGCCAGGAGAGGTAACATGTGGCATAGAATGAATTATAAACGGTTCAGATTGGAAGGGACCTTTCAAGATTTAATTAAAACTAAAGGAAAGTGTGCTAGTGTGCTCTTTAAACACAGTAAATGCTCAACGGCTTTCACCCAGTCCTTCATTTTTCAGGTTCTGCGTAGCTAGCATGCTGCCGGTATGTTATGCCTGATACAATAGAGAGCCATCAATAACAATGCCTTATTACTCCCCTGCCAATGATGCAATTTGTTATTTCACATGTTTGCATTTTCCGTTCTATTCCTGAGAGCAGCTCACCACCGAAACCCGCAGTATGGTTTCAGCATCCCTGCACAGACTGCAGCCGGGGGCCGACACAGTAATGCAGCAGTAGCTGGTCAGTCGGTAGCGCCGGTAACAGCGACCTCGGCTGCCTCCTGCTCCCAGCCCCTCTGCGCTGCTGCATCCCACCGTCAGGCTTGGAGCTTTCTGCAGCCACAATTGGCTTTTTCATACACAGCAAAACACCTGGCATGGTTAGGCTGAGGTCTCTATGCACCATCTTACCCAAAGAGATTATTGATAATTCACAAAAAGCAATTGTTAATAGATGCCCATCTATCCAGGCGTTGCTTTTAACATACTGTTGCTTTCAAATACATATAACGTTTATGTCAGGCAAACGACCGCTCCACTACTGCTTGAAAACGACGCCTTTGCCCCAAAATCTCACATCAGTTAGGATCTCTTGCTTTTAGTTATTTGCTGTCTCCCTTCCCAAAACCTGAAGATGGCGTGGGAAAATAACCGGTATTGCAATTAAAGCATATGTAAAAATGTCACTACACAAGACCACTTTAAAAATGAGATTTAAATTCTCATATTTGCTATTAAAAAAAGCTCTGCCAAGTTATGACAGTTCAGTGGGAGGGAATTCCAATACCATCTCACCACCTCCAACTCAACATCTTCTCTTTGCTTCTTTAGGAGAGACAACTCCATGTTTCGACAGTCAGTGTAAAAGCAGCCCAGCTTGGAAACTGCTTCCCACAGAGTTTAAAAGGAGATGTAAGCAGCATGTTTCAGATTTTCAAACTGAGAAAAACTCCAAGGCTAAAACTGAATCTCCACAAAGAACCTGGAAGTTTGCATTTGGTCCCATTTGCTTCAAAGGAACAGCTACCAGAAGTCAGTGACTATCCATCCAGACCATGTTTACTGATCAGAATTTAAAATACTGAATTAATTCTGGGTTTCTAATTTGAGAATTCCACTTATGATCTGGGGGCAGGAAGGATGCCTGGTTTTTACTCCTCTTCATCGGAACTAAAACTGACGATATGCAAGCCTTGCAGAAACAAAAAACGGTGACTGGAGATTTCGATAGATAACCACAGTGTATAAACCAGACACAAAACATTCAAAAAGCGCTAGCACTACAGTTTTAACATACACATTGCATGTACCATAATATGGACAAATGTTAGCTGTGTGACTTGGGGCGCGTGCCCCTCTGTTTCACTGCGGCGCATTCAGGTTGCTCAGAAGTCAAGTCTGACCTTCAGAGGCAAGTAGCAGCTCCTGGCACGGCTCCTGAACCACAGCAATGATGCCTCTCAAGCCTTCCCTTAACTTGAAAATCAACACAGGTAAAAATGCAGCTAGTATGTACCAGAATTCCCTACACAAAGTGTTATCTAGACTTCCTCTTGGAGCACAGGATCAACTGGCCAAGCTTCAAAAACTTTCCCCAAAACGCTAGTCTGGTCGGCTATTTGAAGAGCGTGATCTACTCACTTGTGCGGGGAGAGCAGGCACAAACCATTCCCAGCCATCACTGAGCTTTCTCCACACTCATTCCTCTGCCTTGTTTTGACTTATTTTCAACTCCTGCCCTCTATGCTTAGATTTAATCCTAGTTTAACAATAATAAATCACTAATAGCAAAGAATGCGTGTAAACACTTATTAACCCTGCAGACAACAATGGGCCCTTTCAAGGTTATTACAGTTCACTATAGGAATAAAAGTAGTTTTTAAAATTTTCTAAGTCCGTATCTACACAATGCAGAAAAGGCTCTTTGGTACTCATGGACTAGGTAAAGAGTAATTTTAAAGATTTTTGTTTACACTATAGCCATTGTTCAGGCCTCATTTTAAGGCTGCCTTCAGAGAGCTGATTAAAGCAGGAATTAAATCTCTTCTTCAAACAAAAACCAGCATGTCTAATCATTAAATTTATCCCTTGTTCTCAATAAGAATTGCTGTTCTTCTTACAAATTAATCTGTTTAGGACAGAGATGTTTGAAATTATTTTTTTCTTCAAATTTTAGGAGGTTTTAAACGGTTTTGAATTTCAGAGAGTTTTTTCTGAGAGTTCATTTCTTCAGTGAGTTTCAAACAATGAAAGACCTTATGCATGGGAATACAGATTTTGATGATTTATTTTTAAAAGAAAACAAAGTAACTGCTATCATTAATTATAAGGTGTCACATACACATACTTGACCAATGTAACTAAAGTATACAGTTCTGATTAAAGTCTTGGTGGCTGCTACCTAAATCTGAAAATTTCAAACGTATTTCATCTCCCAATCTGCTGCTGAAAAGCAAACCCTAACCACCGTTCATCCTAACTCTCCCCAGATCAGGGAATAGATTAGAAACCATTTCAAGCAGGAATTTGAAAACCAGATGTTAAGGTAGTGGTACAAGCTGATGGAGAGACAGTAACCCTAGGCTGGGTCATCCTCTTCAACTAATTGCTACCCCCAAATCTAAGCTTCAGGGACTTCTCCACTTCCAAGACCACGTCATGATCCACGTGATCCAAGCCCATTCCACAGCTCAGGCTCCTTGTGTGGAGGGCTCCTCTGCTCCAACTGAGCTTTCTGACTTGAGCTCTCCTTCCCAGAAACCCCAGCCTCTTACACATCAGAAAGAAAAGGAACAGGAAGAAAACTGCAGAAGATATGAAAATGTACAAAGCCAAATATGGAAATTCCCACAAACAAAAAGCATAGCTAACTTATAATTGGAGTAACATTTTCAAAACAACAGAAGCATTAAAAGAAACCACAACTAGTTAGTAAAGAGTCTAACTGGGCGTATTTAAGTCTCAACACAAGCCTGCTCTGTCCATGGGCCCTGGCCACCGTACGTGGCCCAGGGTCTGTCGGAGCACACCGCAGCTCCCTCAGCACGCCCACGTTTCCTCTCAGACAGGCTCACTTCTGCACACACATGCAAACCAAACAGTGTACAATTCATGCCAATAATTGTCCTTACAAAGACTTCTCTCTTACACGTACGTTTTTACATTACATACACACGTATCATAGTACAACAAAATAAAGGATGGAAAGAACCCAATTGTATAAAACTACTGCTTCGTTTTTGAGTTCACAACTCATCTCGCAAACTGACTGGAATGACTGAAGCGTACAGGACATGCTATAGTTTATTTATCCTCATCTGTACAGCTTGCAATACATTTACAATTATTTACTTTTCATTCTCAACTATTTACTTTGAAGGCAAAAATTTTTGTGTAAGATATCTTACACTTGTCTTTCACAAGATGTGCAAATCCAGTGATCTCTACAGCCATTGTTTTGCACTTGTCTTGATCACAGATGTGTTCCTGCACAGAGACTTCTACCAGAAACACCTACAGAAACAGCATTAGCCATGGACAGGAGAGTGTCATCATTACTCATCGACTCTGATAGATCATGAGTTAAATAATACGCACAGTAATTCCCATATTTGAGCAATATTCTGCTAATGAAAAATCTACAGCATCAGAGCCACTGCTCACACGCCAGAATACACCACTTCCCTACAACCGGGTGAGCACAGGAGGGGAAATTAATGAGGTTCACAACGTTGTCCCCATGCTGATCGTACAGGTAGTTTCCAAAGTGTCTTAGCTAAAAACGCACATGTGCTACACATTCAGCAGAAGAAACGCAGCCTGAAAGGGAAAAGGCAGAGGAACGGAAGGAGATTCAAAGCACAGGTAAAACTGAGGGGTCAAGCAGTGACATAGCACAACTTAGGTCTGAATTTGAAATTGGTCCACAAGGAAGACGACAAGTTGCTTGCTCACTAGTCATCAATAACTGATGGACGCAGAGATCAAGGTGTGGCCTCTCTGCAAAGTAATACCCGAGTTTTGGGTTGAGCGTGAAATAGGGAAAACTGCTGGAGAAAGAGAGGTGAAGAAAGCCATGCAGAATTTTCATAAAGGATTCAAGGAACAAAAGAGCAGACAAGGTGCTTTTTCTGATATATTAGTATTAGTTTAGCAAACATTGAAAGGAAATCAAAATCCCTACATTCTCAAAATGTTAAATCCTCCTATTCCCTATGAAAAGAAAGAAAGGAATGCTGCAGCAGAGAAAAGGGAACTTATTCATAAATATCTACAAGCAGACTGTTAGAATGTTAGACAATTGTGCCATTTATTAAGCCTAAAATCATTTATTCACACAAAAGAGACATAGGTTCTTGGAGCAAATGCTCAAGAACTTCTATGACGCAAATCGTTTCTTAACCCCTTCAAAATAAAATGTAAGCCATAACCAGCAGTAACGAAATTATGTGCTTGCTTTCAATAAAAGTTATATATAAAACTCAAAGTTTAAGTCATGGTCAAAACATTACACCATTGTGCCTTTTTTCGTCTTGACTTCCAGTTTAAGCTTAATGGAAGTTACCTACAGATTTTTAATCACCATCCATAGTACACACTTTTGATACTTAGAATGAGCAGTGTACAGCTATTTATAACATCTGCATAAAAGATAAAGTAAGTATGTCTGGTGAGATGATGTAAAGCAGCGTCAAATAGTAAGAACCAAATCTGGATCTCTATAGTATAGTGAATAAAGCAAAATCAAATACATGTTCTCATTTCATGCACTTCCCAATTCATTCACTAATTGATAACGGGTGAGGTGCAGGAAATCAGGTGACAACAGTCTTACCATTGTGCTTTAACTTTCCTATTTCTGTAATTTGAAGAATATAGATTTCCTACTGTGATGAGTTTTATTTAGCTATAAACCGAAAAAACCCACTCCGTTCCCTCCAGCTCTGCTGTACAGCAGGAATCCAGAAGCAATCTATGGAACAGAGTCACGTTTTTTTTTATCGTAGGCATCTTGATCAGCAGCATCAGTGGAAGTTACCACTTTTGCCGTGGTCACTTCTAGCTCTTAGTAGGATCAGATATTGCTTGAAGCGGTTTATGTAAGAAGAGTACACATAATACAGGTTGAGAAACTATGCTTTCTGAAGTACAGTACGCTCAATCAATGAAACAGATAACTTCGTGTTTCACTTCAATCAAAGCATTCTGTACAGAAATTGTCATTGAAACTGCCTGTAAAATGCTTGGGGGTATTAGTGTACGGTCTATCATGATCCTCTATCCAAGAAAAAAAAAAATTATGTCTTTATACACATATTCACCAAACAAGTGAAAAGCACGTTTATGGCTAGACAAAAACTAAAATGCTTGTCACATCTTAAAGGGCCATTGGAAAAAAGCCACATAAACAAGGAGCTACAGCAGTGTTTTTCTCTATGCTTTTCTTTATCAGTCTAAATTTCAAAACAAAAAATAAAACTGAGAAAGCGGAAGAAAACTGAAGAGTTTTCCTTAAAAAAGGTGGTAATAGATGTCTCCACTATAGGAAATGTTTGAACTGAGTAGTAACTGGCACATACACTGCACAGCTAGTAAGTTATTTGCACAAATAGCTTGCCAGTAAACAGTTGCCTGCTTTCTTGAACGAGCTTCCAGTATTTCTGTCCGTTTCCCCACAGTAACTCTGCCCCTCCTCCTTGTCTGTGCTCTTTTATACTCTCATGATGCCTCATTGTCTCTTGTTCTTCCACAAATCCCCTAAAACTCAGCTCCCAGCTACACAAGAAGCTGCGAGTGTGGTGGCTGATTTTAAAGATACGGCGGTGCTGCCCCAGCAGTCGGCAGCCAGACCGAACACATTGGGTTTGTTCCCCTCATCGGTCTATCCCAGCTTCCAAGAACCTCTCCTTCCTCTGCCCAACTGCCAAGATTTATGAAACATGTAGAAATTTTGCACCTTTGAGAGCACTGCTCTCCAGTCCAGTATGAGACCAAGAGTCAAAAAGCACCTCTGGGACAGGGGCACAACAGGGTATTAAGAAACAACAAACATCCCATAACTTTTTATTTTCTTTTTTATCTGTTTTTCCCTCCCCTTCAGATAGTCAGCTAAAATATACCTGGCTATGTTATAAATTTGTCATTTCCCACGTTTTTTTGATTAAGCTTATCCATCTCATACAAGCAACTATGTCTTCTACATGGTTCAACAGAAATAGTTAATGCAAGATGGGTTATTTGAAAATAATTATTTCCTGCCACTGATTATCTTCTTGCCACTGGATGGCAGCAACAGAACCTCACCTTTTTCTATTATCCTCAAATTTTATTTCCATTATTCATCTTCATTATCAATTTTAAACAGAATTCTGTACATATGTTAAGCACATTAAAGACTTTAATGCTTTAAAGCCAACACTGACAACTGTATTAGTTAAGTCATTAAAACAGCTTAAAGGACAGTGAGCTTAACCCGTTCAAAACCCAAACAACTTAATTAAATTCAACTATAAAAGACTAAATGAACCTAGTTTACTTCAGGGAAGTTGTGTTTATGAAGATCTTTATTTTGCCAGTGCGTGTTTCTGCAAAGCCTCTCTTCTTTCCTCTATACACACGCCACCTTTTACTCCACAGATAGTTGCTTCCTGCGTCCGATAGATGCTTCTCATCTTTGAGTCTCCATCTACAACCGATGCCAACGTTGTTCTGAAACCGGCTCAGCCCGCACACTAACCGGGTGTATCTTTCATTAATTATGCAAATCAAGCTTCTAATTCAATCTTTGCTGATTTGGACAATATGAGTTTTCCAAACTGAGTGAGTACAACCGATTAAATTAATTACCATTAATCATTTTGACAAGCCTAAATAAATATTTCAATTAATAAAAACGTTTTATATGAGCAATTTAAATGGCTGGCATTAGATGGACGCCACACTATTAATTGATACTAGAAAGGTAAGGGATAGTTAATTATAAATAATGGTCCTGATTCTTCTCTGAGAAAAATCAATTTAGTTACTTCCATGCAATTAAAGTCTTAATTTCTTTGAACTCAAACAACATGTTTTCAGTACTGCTCGGTACTCCTGGTGCACAGTAACATTCTTTATGATGTTTTTCATTTGAAGGAAACTATGTTATATCCTTATATTAATGCAGATGGTGTTTATAATTATAATGGACAAACCTGGGGGCCGGAATGTAGCTCTGCCTTGAAAGAGACATCCCTAAAACTCTGTAAAGGTTGCGTTTTGCTGTGGTAATTTCCTACTAGTGATTTCATACTTACTTGAACACAAAAGGACATGTTCTTCTCATCTGCAGGTGCAAGTTTAAGCAGTACAATACGTTTTCCTTTTCTTTAAATCTTTCCTTGCAATTAGGCTAAATATCATTTCTATTAAATATTTTTAAACAAGCAATAACTGTAACACATACCTTGCAATGTCAAAAGGAAAGCAGAACTTTGGAATGCTATTCAGCACTTCCTGTAAATACAAGCAAAAGAAATAAAGTTAGGATTTTGAAAAGGCTTTATTTGCATGTGCTAGCAAGCTAGCTTGCTTCTAAGAAATACTGAAAAATACTCATAACAAATAATAAATTCAAGGAATATATGATTGCAAAAAATACAGCACACGTTCCTGGACTGAAATAATTGATTATTAAAAAGGAATTAAGTTTGTGCTTTGGCAGATTGCAAAGACAATGCCATAGAAGCCCCAGGAGGGAAAGGCCTGGCCTGAAGGGTATTAACACCCTTCACATCCCCGCTGGGATTCCCTTCAACAAGGCCATATGGATTTTACAAGAAGCACCACACCATATGGGTAAGCCACGTCTGCTGCTACTTGTACCACAGACTAGCCACAGGGACTTCTGACAGATCCTGGCTCAAAAATACAAATGTTGTTTCAATTAAAATGCAGGCAGAGAAAAGGGAATGAAGTTGGCAGCAGAATGAATTACAGAGAGGTATAACAACTCTATACATGTTCCACAGTCAAATGCTGAAAATGATGGAAATCGTCTGCTGGTCCAAAGGAGAAATTTATATGATTAACCCTTTGGGTTTCACAAGCAAGCCTCGCGATTAATAAAGGGAAGGGGGGGAAATCCACCGGTTCTACTTTCCTACCATAATATGAAAGGATAATGTCACTCTTTCTTGCAGAATTTTATTTAAGAAGCTGTTTAGTGGCAAATAAAATGTGTTAATTAAAATATAAAAATGCTCTCAAACCAGTCAACATTTTTCTTTACAAAAAAAAAATAAAATAAAAAGTAATGAATTACCAGATCAGTCAGTCAGCTGCAGATATTAAACAATGACCTTTCAAGATCCCAGAAAAAGAGTTTTTATTTCCTTGCTCCCAACTAGGAAAACAAACCCTCTGTGAAACGCTTCAGCTAAGAAGAGCCACTTGATGTCAACACAGTTCGTCAGCAAAGCTACACGATTCCCTTTCTGTAGGGGAGCAGCAGAGACAGATATACCGCTGGATACAGCGCTTATCCCACAAGGTGTGTTTTATCAGAAAAATGCATATTGACTGCAAGTTTCCAGAGCTGCACACAGGGGTTTAAGAACTTGATCTAAGATGTTAGTGGTCCCCAGCCCAAACTCTCTGTTTACTGCATATTGAACAGTCAACTCCCATTAGGGGAAATTATGTATTTAAATTCCTATACACCACAATGACTATTTACTTCAAACATTTGCCTGGCTCAGTGCATAGTGTAAAACATGAAGAACTCATGCAAGTTAATCAGCAAGGGACAAATCGTTCAAGAAAAAGATGCCTCTGAATACAATATGCACATGTTAGTTGCAACATTTTAAAGGTATACGATGTGCCCCAGTAAATCATCATACAGTACGAAGTGGAAAAGTCAATTTTTCTAGAATTCCTAAGTCACATAACAGAGTTCAATAAATCTTTGGAACTTTGTCAGCACAGACAAAGGAGAATATGAAAGCTAGATACTGTGTATTGAGAAAAGTTAACAACTTAATTATGAACAATAGCCGTACATATAATGGTCTCCAAAAGAAATTGCTCAAGCACCATCCTGACTGCTGGGAGTGGCCACCGTGGAAGTGCGAGCAGCAAAACACAAATACGGCAGGTAAACATTTTAATTTCTGTAGGCAGGAAACAAGCATACCCAATGCTGGTAGTAGTAATAGTAAACTCTAACAAAGAAAGCAAGCACAACAGGCTAATCAAAACTTTTAACTCAGAAATTTCCCAAACATTTCCAAATAGTCTCTTACTTCAGGCTCACACAGCTTGTTTCTCCTGTTCCAAAGAAATAGTATTTTACACACTGTTTAAATTCTCTTTCCAAATCTGCACCTATTCTCACACTATCGGAAGTCATTTTCTCCTTACTACTGAGGATTTTAATTGCTGCCTGGTGAGCTTAGCACTGGCTCAGAATTGGGTATGGAAATGTATTCATTCATGTTCCCCATTGTATTCTCTCAGAATAAATTATCACACAAGAAAGAGAAAACAAAAACAAAAAAACCAAAGGTATTAGCTCAATATTTTGACTAAACAACCTGAAAATTATGGGTATGTTTTGCAGCATTTTCTGGGCTGAGCTGCAGGACAGCGTTTCCCCCAGCCCTGCTTGGGCCCCCCCGGCCAGCACACGTGCACACAACTTCTGCGGAGCAGCCTCAGCTCGCTTCCCAACTGGCAGGAGCATCCCTCAGGGGACAAGTCTTTAAACCTCCGCACTCTTTAAAATTCAACCAGCCAGCAGGTCTATAGACTGGTGTATAAACAGTATAGACAAAAAAAAAAAAAAAATCCTCTCTCAGCTTATGTCAGTGACAAAGCAGCTCAGCAGTTGACTGCTGCTCCCCTGACAGCGTAAACCGGGTTTGCACAGATCAATAGCTGGAAGTCCTACCTGGCTTCCAGGGCTCAGTTTTCTCCCTTAATTACAGGTGCTATTCAGATTTTTAAAATGGAAGAAAACAAGATGCCCCCAAGATGCTCCTAGACAAATTTAAAATGCAAATGACACTATATACACATTCACAGTCACTATTCCTGTACAATTTCAGTAACCTCTCTATTGAATAAAATTTGAGTTCTGTTTCCTACTGGAACATCATTTTCAAGCATCCATAACTCAAGCCAGGACTTCCTCTGGAATCACCATACGCATGTATTTAGTGTCTTTCACTTTCACAGCTTCACAAAACTATGTGTTTATTTCTCAAGACAAAAGGTTGTACAAGTCTTCAGAAACTGAAATATCCTTGATTCACATGTCCCATGACTATTTCCTCCTCTGGTTCTCACAGTATTAGTGCCTTCAGAAATGGTCACTGTGTCATAAAGGAAAGAAATTGTATACAGAGGGAAAAGGATAATGATTTGTGAAAAAAAAAAAAAAAATCACAACAAACCCAAGTAAAAGATTATCTATTTGCTTCTGAACACTGAAACTACAGTGGCATACACAATTAAGTTCAAATGCTCAGTTACAGGATAACTACATCATTCCTTATACAAGCTCCAAGAGAAAGAAGAAATCATAAAATTAACATCATGTGAACTACAGCATGCTGCTTCCCTCGCAAAAAGCTTAAACAAAAATGGAAATGGTATTTAAGAAACTATTTCCTTTATGCCTATAGCACACCAGCAGAAACTTGCACTCTCACAGGCTCACGGTCCAGTGGTTTTATTAATTCACTTTCATCAGTTGCACTACACAGCTCCAGCCTGGCCTGGTCATGCTCACTGCCTCTACATTGAGATGATATTACAGAAACCTAAAAAGTAAGAATTACTTAGCCGTTCTTTCTTGCTTATTTTGATACCCATACAGCTAATTCTGTGCATCATCATTTTAAAAAGCAATGTAAAAGCTGGTAGAAGATACTTCTGAACTCACACACACCAGTTTTCTGGAGAAAAGCTGCTGAAAACTCAGTCTTGCCCTTTGGTGAAATTACTGGTTAATTATTTTGGTTAGATTCAAAATATACACCACATTCCTTACGAACTAGAAAAGTTTTTGGGTTTTTTTTTTTATAGTATCACAGTCAGTTGATAGAAGCATATGAATCTCACTACAGCTGGAAGATGGTACAGGAGCTGCTTCTATGGTAAAATTGCCTCAGAATTGATATATATTACAGAATCAGCTTATTAATGTATCTCTACACATGTATGAGTGGGTTTTTTCACTATGACTTACAAATTTCAACCAGTTACCTTTTTCTATGTAGATGCGACCTGATGAATTGACAGAAATTAAGTTCATCCCTTAATATTTTATACTACTGAAATAATTAAGTCTTGAAGCTTAACCTGATTAATTTCTGAGGTTAGAAGGATGGGGGAACTATTCACCTCAACATTTTTTTTCGTATTAAAACGCATTTTGCAGTTTGCATGTTAAGTGGGGAGGGAAAAGAACCTGATTTTTTTTCCAAGTGCATCCCTATGAAAGGATTGCAAATCTTCCCTGATAGGAATATTTTAAGGTATCCAGAATACCAAACCACTTCATAAATAGTGGTTTAGACACAGTTTTTTTAAAAACAGTTACACTGTTACCTTCTAACTATTTCTGTGTTTATCTGCAGCATAAGACTGGTCCTCAAGCAAGCAGCTGGGTTTTCCCCCAGGTCCATTATATATATGGAAAGAGCATCTCAGGAGAAGAAAGGGAACAGCCTTACACTGAGACACCGTCACACCACGTCCCTTCCAGGGACATGTCAGGATACCTAGGGAAGAAATGGCCTACACGAAATAGATAGTAACCAAGATACTTTGAGTTATTTAATTACGTAATCCAGGTTACCAAAGTCATCCATATAAACTAGCACTCAAATAACTATCTATCTTCATCTCTTTATTCTGTTTTGAGGCAGAAATCAGCCAAAGAAATAGCAATTACTGGAGCACAAATAGTCACTCACTTCATTACCAAATGCTTTTGCACCTCCCCCCTGCCATTATCTTTACTTCTTCAACTGCTTTCTTTCTCAGTAACAATATTTTTCTAGCTTTTGTCTTTCTCTTATTTCTCTACTTTATTTTTGCGAAGTCCCTTTCCCCCACCCTTTTTTCACTGTAAAGGGAAATTCTCTTTTTTGTGAGTCTTATCTTTGTCATGTCTACTTTAATAACTAGTCTCCTCTTTTTCCCCCTTGTTGACAAAAGCTACTTGCTATTCTATTTCAGTATTTCATGTAATTCTTTCTCTGCCTACTAACGTCTCTTTAAATATCTTCTCTTGAGACACCTGACTGCAGGTGTCTCTTTTGGTTCTTCTTACCAGTTTTCCCCACCCAAATCTCCATCTCCAAACTCCAATGTCCTCTGTCCTTCACCCTTAACCCAACTCGCTCTCCGATCTTTCCTCAAAGGGGACTGTCACCGTTCCTTACCACAGTTTTCAGTCACCCTGTGCCAGTCCAAACATGCAAACAAGAGATCTACTTGAGATTTAACACTGTCGCGACAGGTATTTCTGACTCAAACCAGTGACTTCAGTGGGAATATTTAAATTCTTAAACACAGATTTGGGTTCATTCTTAAATCAAAACCAGGCTGCTTAGCATCTTGCAGCGTCAAGCCCTTCATCATTACGGCTCAACAAAGGTGAAATTCTAATACTGCCACGTAAAACAGCGGATGAAAAGGCAAGCTCTGTCCTCGCCCCTGACTTTGCCTTTTCCTCCTCTGAAGCTGCGCACACCCACAGCAGGGACCCATGTGAAGCCAGCAGCGGTAGTTATATTTCAAAGTCTCAGCTTTTACCCGTGCTAAAAATCTCATCAGAAAAATTGTAGCTACAATGAAGAAAGGCCCAAATGTTTTGAATAATAAAAAATGTTAATATTAGATTACATTCAGGGAAATCCAAAGGCCTAAAGTATGGAAGTCATGATCAGGCCTCCATAACTATTTTTAACCCCTATGTGCCACTCTCCAAAGCATAGCCATCATTCAGTGATTATCTAGTCATTCTATAGGGTAAAAAAAAAAAAGAAAAAATTATCAGCTGCTTTCTGAACACTTAAAGCAAAGAAGACTACAGAAATTAAATGCAAATGGTTTAGGGTGGAGCTGCAAAGCTCTAAATAAATAAATAAATAAATATGTACCTAAGGTTACAGAACTTCACTGTTTCAAGAATGAACTACTAAATTATGTGGCGCTTTTTTTTAACTTTTTTTAAGCTTTTTTAAAACCTCAGGAATATTAAAATATTTTAGTTAATACAGTTTAGAATTTTCAGGAGTTCAAGGCTCCTTGTATAGAAGGGGCTAGACAGCAGAAGTGTACAACTACGTGACTCTAAGGTCTCTGCAACACAAGCGACACCTTTCTTCAAGAAACACAACCAGTAGTTAATTTTCTGTGGTTTTGCCTTTGGTTATTTTGAATTTTCTTCTAGGTCTAAAGAGAAGTTAAGAAGAATTCTCTGGAATTGTTTCAGAGAAATATTAATATTTAACAGCAATTACTAATAGGCTTTCTAGTCATACTTAAGGGGTAGTTCCACAAAAGCCAGGTGGGCACAGTACCATTTCATTTGCAGTGTAACACCACAGGATGAAGGCAGTCATGACATAAAATGGTGGGGGTAACACAGCGGCATGACACAGGAGTTTCAGTGCTGTGATGGTGGCAAAACACAGACCTGCAGATGTGCCCACTAAGCTCTACCTATTGCAAAACTTCTATGCCCAGAGGATAAAAAAAGAAAATCTGTGCAATCACTGCTCCCTCAAAATAGACCTCCTCTTGTCATCTCACAACTTTCAGAGTAAGTTGGGGATAGTGCTGTGTTTTCTGACACTTAATTCTATCCTGATACAGCTGACACACAGAAGTTCATACATGCCCGACAAACACGCAGGGGAAGGTGATTCTGTACCATGCAGCAGAAGTCGTCACTAATGGATTCAAGAAAGATTAAAACTCCACTAAGCTGAGCTACGTTTACATTTGACCCACAGAACACAAATTCTGCTCCACTGCTGAGAACAATTTTTGAGCCTCATTTACTTGGCTCACATATAAACCACAACTGGAGAGGCCCTACAGCCTGACTGACATTCAGAAGAATCAGGTTGCTTGTAACACTTAAACACCAAGCCTTTTAGAGGAAGACTTGCTCTCTAAAAAGTGTCACATTTTCATCTTTCTAAAGCTTATTCACAGAAATATTTGTTGTCTAAAATGAATGAGGAGCTGAATACCTGCCGATAAGAAGGAGATTGCTTACAGAATTCCCATCAGAGTTAATTTCTCTTGTTCCTGCTCCCTGTCTCTTCTCCACTTGGCCATCTCTCAGTTACGTGCCTCAGGGGAGGATGGAAGGAAGGAAGAAAAGGTTGGTTCATTACCCGGCTCCTGCCAGACAGGCAGCTGAAGAGTTTGGTAGCTTAGTCTAGCTGCTCTGTGCTCTACACAGCAATAAGGGCACAGTTAAATCATGAAGACAGATGAGGTAGCAGGACAGAAAGAGCCTAGACAATAAGGCAGCAAGAAGATCTTGAGATCTTAGAGAAGTAAAATCACGAAAACAAGTAGCCATCCTGGAGACCTGAAGGTCAGCTGCATCTGCTACTGAACTTATAGATGATGGTTACAACATCACTTAGAACGAACAGTACCTTAAATACAGAAAAAAAATACGTGAAAGAAAATTAATGACTGGAACAGCAGCATGACCAGGGTGCAGGGCACTGACTGGAGGCACACTACAGGATGCTGCTGCCCCGTACAGCAGCCTAAGGCTGGTGTCCCCAGTAGTGCCCCTAAGACTTTACTGCTTTTAGAGCATCTTTCAAAGACACTTTACAGGAGAAAAGAACAAATGTATTCATGAACCCTGAGTACTTAAAAGGCATTGTTAATCTCACTAACCTGCAAGACTGAAGAATAAGGCTTCCTAAATGACCACAAAGTAAGTTTAAAAATTCAGAGATTTTTATTAAGTTATAAAAGACTGGAGTCTATTTGTCTAATTGTTCCTGAATCTCATCACGTGAGCAGTTAAAAATAAGGCATATCTCAGTCACAGTTGTGTCCAGCATAGCATACAGGGACCCAAAGTTCACTTTGAAATAACAAGCTCAGTTACAAATAGCAGAACAGTTAAAACGGTATGAAGTTCAGCACAGGCTCGTTTACCTGATTAAAAAAAAAAAAACCCTCAACTTTCCTGGAACTCAGAATAAAAAAAAAAAATAAAAACTGACAATGCTTTTATTCCCAAAGAAAGTTCCCATTAGAATAAGTGTAGATTGAAATGTTACCATCTAACCCTCTTACTGACAAGGCAAAGAAAACCAAGAGAAATAATACTTCACCATAGAGCTCTAGTGAGCATATATTTGTATCCCAGGCACCAATAAATAGTTTCCCCTTACTTCCCTGACTCATGTCAGGGAGACCATTATTCCCTAGGCAATATCAGAGAGCTGGGAAAAACAGGAAATACTCTCTTCTGCCTCCGCTCTTGAGATTACTATGTGGGAAATTTTTAACTTTTAAGGTAGTATTTATTATCTTTAAGGAAGTTCATTACATTTTGTACAAAAAAAGACACCGGAGTATGACACACAATTTTCTATCATCGGGCAGTAGGGAAAAAAAAAGTGACTTTATCCATATACAATTTCAGTGACAGCATCTCCAACGTTATCTAGAAACTCAACAGAGAAATTGTCTTAAACTAGAGATAAGATAGACATCATTTTCAAAATCCAAATATGTATGTCTTTGGAGGCCAGGTCAAAATCCAAATGTCATCCTGCATAGTTAAAAGGGCAGCAATATTTGTTTCACTTAAGACGTCTTAAAATTTCCCACTGCTTTAGAACACCAGTTAAGATGTATCTAGCAGCAACACTGAGAATCTCCTCCACATTCTCTTCAGATGCTGTTTCTCCAATAGTGAAAAAATAACCACCATACAATAAAGCGCGCATTAAAATTGGATCTTATATATTTGTTTTACCTATTAGTTTTTTCATTCCACCTTGGAATACTCTGATAGCTCAGGACAGAATTGAGCCTATCTGCAACATACCCAACTCTACCTATTTAATATATTGCTTTAAAGTGAAGTTTGCAGTCTCAGAAGTGTCTGCAAAACACTATCAAGGAACATCACAAGTAGAGCGTAGTTGATACTCAGGTTAAAAGGCTCCTATTTGCAAGATGTTCCTCTTGATCATCAAGCAAAGAAATTCTTAAACAGAAAATTAACTGTAAAAGTATAATACTTATAATAAATAGCTGCATTTCTATAAAAATAGAATATACTGAAAAAAAGCCATAAGACTTCAAGCATAACAAACTCTACTCTTGATGACACTTGAAACATTTCATACTCATTTCAACTCCAAGCGTATTTTGTTCCAAATACATTCCAAGTCTTTGTTTTCCTCCATAAATTCTAGCATTTCACCAGAGACCTCAAACTATGCATAATACTAACAAACAAAAAAAGCAACTGCAATTTTGATGGAAGTAGCCAAGGCAGAAGACCCACAACACCCTGCAACCAGGAAACCATAATGAAAGTTCAGAGGCAAGAAAAGGAGAAGATCATTTTTGAGGCAGAAGGGAGAAACCAGCTAAATAGATTTACTTTATAAATTCGATAATGGTTTCTATCCGCACATGGCCCCATATTGTCTTTTCAATGCAGCTGACCAGAGGTTGCCAGACTTTCGACTGTATAACCAGCAAGCATTTTTGACAACTACTGAAGTTCTTTCAAGTCTCCTCTTACCATCATCAGTAAAGGAGTCTGGATTCTTCCATAAAATTTATTTTTGCAGGCTGGCAGGTAAAAACCAACCAAAAAACTCCACCTTGTTTGAAATACCACTTTACATTTTCTGACTCCATCAGTTTTCTAACCGTTACGCTTTCATCCAGGCGTATTTCAGAAGCAGAAACAAGGAAGCAAACATTATGACTGCAACAGTCAAACTGGGAACAGCCTGAGTGGGCCATATGAAACTGCTCCTTTTTCTGAACTAAATCCTAAGTATAAATAAGAATTACTGCATTAGTTACCTGAAAGACAAGCCCTGAAACAGAGCATCTGTAAATAGTAGGATGACATTCCTTGCCTAGAAAGCTCCTACTGAACAATTGGTCTGCCCAGTAAATACCCAGTACCGATGTACACAGAAACGTCAGCGCCAGATCTGCAGATTGCTTATATGCAAGATTTGGCCTGCGCAGGCTGGGGAGTGAAACAGCATCTTATAATGCCAGGTGATGCTCTTCCAGAATCTGAACTTTCCACTGATTTTTTCATAAAACAACCACACAGCATATGCCATAATGAAATCCTGATTTTGCTAGCAATGCAGAAACTTAAAAGCAGTTAATAAATGAAGTATCACATAAGTTAATGAACAACTTGGGTGCCACACAGAGAGAAAACATCTACAGTAGCGAGTGACTTATGCAGATAAATAAGGTGAGCCAGTCCAAAAGCTAAACCCTTGCCTGGGCTCGTCCACCTCGAAGCGTGCAGTCCTGTGGGGGAGTGTGCCAGCTCACACGTCTCTACCAGTCCTAGGGGAAGTCGGGGAACCACAGTACGTTGTAAAGGGTAGTGAAACTGATTACGTGTGTGGGCTGAGTTTCTTGAGCTAGAAGAACTGATAGCCAAAAGAAAAGGAACCAAAAAAGGAAATCAGCTTCTAAGGAACATGCTAGGATTACCATTTCATAATTACAGTTATTGTTGATGTTTTTATAAAGGAAACAGTTATTTCTTGGTTTACAGGCAGCATAGGTCAAACTCTAAACCTTATCATAACACAGCTCAACAACAATCACTTGCAGTAATAGCTTTTCAGTACTAAATTCAGACGCTATCAAGTGTTGAAAAAAATGGAGGAGAGAAGAAACAATTTCAAGACAAAAGAGGAACAGGGAAGAAGCAAACAAGCATAATTTTAAAGCACTAACATATCTCTTGTGTTACCAGACGCAGACAGATGACTATCACAAAAAATAAAACGCAACGGACAAACAATTAGATGTATTTTTTCCCAAGGAGATACGTAATGTACATTCACTTCGCCTATGGCTAAGCCTGTCCAGACCTTCTGGCTGCCTGCTACGGCACTGTTGCTAGAGACCACTCTGCAAAGATTTCAGGTCGGTGTTTCTGCACGTGAGCATCCGTCAGCCACTGCAGCACAAAGTCAATCAGCTTTGCTCAGACCTCCGGTATAGCCTAAGCCAACTTTGCACACCTAAGAGGAGGGGGAGGCAGCTTCCACCACCAAGCCAGGCAGCACAAGCAGCTACAGCCAGAAAGACTTTCAGCTGCTTCACTTTGATCCAGAAGAATGAAACTGCCCGTGCTCAGGGAAGACCCTCACAAATCTAACCCGAGTATTCACCGCACTTACTGAAAGTTAGTAAAAATCCTGTTCCTACAGCAGGATTTCTCTATAAATTGAAACAGGTCCTCCCTCTTCCCAACTTTAGTCTAAAATTCAAGAACTGATGCACTGAGTCTGCACTGGCCCAGTATGTTTGCCCTAATAGTGGCCATTAGTACCTAGTGAAAGACAAAGGACAGAGATAAGCATGCACTGTAACCTCAGAGACAGCTTATTTCTCAGATGTGGATCTTTTGTTACTGATTGTGCCTTTATTAATGGTTGCAGACAGAAACTGACTCACACAAAAACCAGAAACTCCCTAGCCTCTGCTTGGGGAAGAAGCAAATATAGTCTAATAGCCAAGTAGTTGAAATGCCTTGAAAACTCATACAGAAGTAATGAGTATCAGAAACAGTTATATTCTGATGGATTAATGCATTTCCCTTTCCGATCACCTGCCTGGAGCTGCTTCACCTTTCCAAGATCACCATGCAAGAACTCAAACCATGTAGTCTGGACAACTCCAGCTGCAGCCCACTAGCCACCCTTGCCTTGTTCTTGCTGCTGGCAAAGTCTGCTGCTGCTCCAGTTCCTGATCTCAGTCCCATCAAGTCTCATTCTTTGGCACCAGAGCACCCTGGTTCCTTGATTTCATCATACTTGGATTATGCCATTTAATCCCAGACCATTTCCTAACATAAGTAACATGTAAAATGAAGTTATTTTATTTAACAAAATATCAACAAATTATTTGAAGTGACACTTCAAATACCTGTGGCAGTAACAGTGAAACAATGTGCCTCGAACGCTCTCCCAGTTCTGCAGAAAACCATCATCAAGAAAGGCAGAACAAGAGCTAAGAATGAAACACAGCGTTCAGGAATATTACATCCAGTACCATGCATAAGAAGAGGCTGAGCTAGTTAGGATATTCCTCAAAGAGCAGCAGTAAGCTCGAGACACAAGAGCAATGCTGAAAATAAAACAGAGGTAACATATCTAAGACTAAAGTGGATGGAGGGTACTAAGCAAATAGATGAGAAAGTATATGGTAGCATGGAATAAGGAATTAGGTGACATTAGACTGGAATATTCTGAGGGCAGTTAAGGTCAATCAACAACGACATCGCACATGACAATTTGGCAGTCTTTCTGGAAGAAGTTCCAAATGATTGTCATCACTGTTTCAGCCATCAGTTAATTTTTTTTTCTGTGGCTTGGCACATCGCTGAAGGCTGTAGGAATAGGCCAAATCACTAACAGTTATTTTCGATAGGCTGATATAGAATATCTGAAGGACAGTCAAATATTAATACTGTACTTATTTGAGCAAACAGAGAAAAGAACATTTCTACAAAATGTAGTGCCCCAATATCACAGCTGTATGATAAAAAAGAAATGGCTAACATATGCATACAGTCTATTAAAATGCACATAATTCATTTGACTCAAAATGAAAACATATCTAACAAGTAATTCCATTCATCTGGCCCTTTTTCACCCAGCCTTAAGATATACAAATGCATGCCTTTTCACCAGAACACAGCAGCTGGGAATGAAAAGGAAAGCATTCAAATGATCATTTTCACATCATATTCCATCGTCTTTTCACCAGCTTCTCCCCAGTCTTTCTTTGAGTCCCATTCTGTTACAAGAGAGCTGCTTTTTAGATCAATTCATATTTCCATAATCCACAGTGCTGTTTCTCCTCTCCTCCCCAGGGTGGACTAACCCCTGCATCCAGAGCTATGGCTTACAACTGTCATTAAGACCTATAACAATAACAAGATAACAAAAGAGCTGGTAGAGATGAGGCTAGCCAGTACCATATGCTGATCAAGTTCAACATTTTTAACTTAAAAGCTCTATAAAACAAAACTGCCACAACCCTGAAAACAAGCATACTTGATGTTGCCACCTGTCCTCAAAATTTCAAGAAAGTTCCAAGGTTTCAGTATTGGGTTTTTATGATTTTAAAAATAAAAGTCGCAAAGATTTAGTCTGTCTCTGGTTGGGATGAATTTGAAAAACAAATAAATAAATTGAGAATGCATCTTGGAATATTTACATCTTGAATGATGTGAGGGTCTCAGTGATCCTGGGTGTTCCCAGCGTGTCTAGGTGGGCAGTTATTTCACAGAATATTTGTCAGGACCAGCCAGATCTTTTTTGTTCACACAGTGCAGTCAGCAACTATAAATACACCTCTGAATGTTTTTCTGCCGATCGTGTTATCAGCTGTGATTTGCATAGACAGAAAGCATTGCTGTCTTACGCACACAGTATTCTTCAATAAAAATAATATGTATTTCAAACGTAAAATTTCAGGAAATCACAGGAAACTATCTCAACCTGATAAAGCCTACTTGCAACGCACAAAGTTGCCATCATCTCAGCTGGGTTAATTGTTTTCTGCAAAGTTGCACAGGGATTCAAGTTCCAAAATATCCTTAAACTAAACAATAATGTGTAACATTTAGACAAAAATACTTCTGAAAATTAGTACCTAATACTAATCAAACTTATTAATCCACAAGCAACAAAATCCCTAAACCCTTTTTAAGATTTACTGATAAAAACAAAACCACCAAAGCAAGCACCTATCTAATTCACATAAACATTTGAAACATGTATGTAATGCCTCATCAGAATAAAAGAACAAAGCCATCAAATGCAGAAAGCTGGTGAGATGTAGCCCCTAACAGCACGCCTGCAGCCTTGAAAAGAGCGTAAACAGTCCCGTCCCCCCTGGGTTCCTGCTGCTCTCCTAGGGAGAGGACGGAGGAACACAAATCATCACAACTGGCTTCCACACAGTATTTTGATGCAGACAACAGACTTTAGCTTGTTTCTTGAGCTTTAAATAAATAAATAATTTAATTTTGTCATTAAATAAAAATAAATAAATTTAAATAAATAATTTTTTAAATAAAACCTGTGCTATTATTTAAATCTTAAAAAAAAATATAATCTCTTTCATATTGACTTTATTTATATAATTGCTGCTGTGATCCATGCAATTAAATATTCCATCCTGCAAGAAACTGAGACTCCAATGAGACATTCATTTAAGCCAGGCTTAACTTTCAATACTTAATACATACATTGAAAGTAAAGTGTGTGATTAGCGCTTTGCTGAGGGAAGGCTGATGTACTAGTTCTTCATGGGATTTATCCCTTAAACAACTGACATTTTCAAACATGCATGTGTATCTATATATTTTTATATATACAAATATTTTCACATGAATCTGATTGATTTACCCGTATAATATCAGGCTTTAGTAGTTGGGTCACTACAGGATAAGGAGTAAGGTTTATTGCTCACAATTCAGTGGTGACTTTTGCATAATGTGATACATTAAAAATAAACCCCAGATGTTATGATACAAAATATAAGGTAATAACACAAAGGGCGTTACAGTAACTTCATAGAAAACAGTAGAGATTCCTCACATGGGATGCCATATCCCTTACTGGTTACTCATCTCCAGGGTTTGGGAAAAGCCTGACATGACAAAGGGGATTTAGTCTGCCTGCCTTAGAAAGCTGAGAGCAAGAGAAGACAGGATAAAATCTGCAACACAACAACCTAATGCAGAGTCTCAATTTTTTCTCAACCCCCCATCTTCACTCAACAGCCCCTTGTTGTATTTCATATTACTGAAGTGGCTTCTGGTAAGACCATCTCCTGCCATATCAGCTATTTGCATCATCTTTTGGGTGAGATGTTTTTCACCAGCAGAGAAGTGGCAGACTAAAGAAAGAAATTAGTATGTGATTAGATGGGAGAAGAATAAGAATTATTCAATGGATCAGTTTTTCTACACACCATATACTCTGGGACCTATCACAGATGGCAATTGCTGTGGGCCAATGAGCAGTCAGATTAAAAAAAGCAACTGAATTCTCACACAGCTAAAAATAATATCCAAAATAGCTGTAATTGCTAATTTTGTAAGAAACGTTAGACTTCACATGCTTCAAAGGTTAAGACAACCTCTGTCCCTGGCAGAGCCACCAACACCTGCTGGTGCTATCGGGACTGCGCTCTCATCCTTCCTTGGGCCAACACCACCCCTTTGCCCAGGAATGTTTCAACCCAATGAAGTTACCGGCAGCTTGAATGGTTTTATTTCCATAACAGCTGAGAACAGAGGCATCCGGGAAGCTTCTGGACACATCTGACATCAGTAGAGCTTTGCCACTGACTCCACTGCCATGAGGAGACAACCAGCACCAGCAGATCTCAGCTCTGCTGGATGGCATGAACTTCTGCAGAGATACATATTTTCTTTTTTAAGAATCATGAAGTATTTAACATTTTGGAAGCAAGAGTGTTGGTTTTATTTGGGTTGCTTCGCTAAAGCACTTAAAAAATACTTGATTTTTAAAAGCTACTGGATTTTTTTTTCCAGGTATCATAGCATTATTATTTTCTCTGCATAGACTTCCATTGGAAAATGAGCTTGCAGGGCTGAAATTAAACTCTAGGCTAACCAGGCTGAATAAACAAAATAGGAATTTCAATTAAAAACATATATGTCTTATCATAAAAATTCCATTGAGCACAAGGGAAGTTTTGAACATACTACAATACAGAGCCTGTAGGCATATGCATTCAAAATATATTTTAAATATATATAAAAAAAAATCCATTAAATGGCTACAACCAATTCCTCACCCAAACGTGAGCTTGTGAGGACAACCATGGAAGAGCTAGATATACTCAAATCGAGAATATTCACATTTTTTCTACAGTGCTTAGATTACTCAGAACTTTTTTTAACATTGTCAAACTCATGTTCATAAGCATTAATGCCAGTACAACAGTAAACTGTAACTCTATAATGTCTTAAACGGATTAGGTCTGTTGGCTTTTAGGGTACTTTTAATAAAGATTTTCTTTGAAATGGTAGTGTGGCTCTTTGTACTTAGAATTCTACCCGGCATGAGTTCATTGTTTAATTGACAGGTTCAATTCACTCAAAAGTGAATTACTCCCACCATTAAAAACAAAACAAAAAAAAAAACACCACACAAAAACACAAAACCCCAAAACACGCAAACTTTCTGAAATACTCCTGCCAAAGAGAAGTATTTTTCATTACCTGCCTTGAAGCATTACCCACCCACCCCCCCATTTTGTGGTTTTTTTTTTTTGCTTTTCCTTTTTATGCTGCATCTGAAGAATTACCACACAGAAAATAAGTGGTTTGCCTGAAGTCTTGGCAGATAAGGAAATCAACAAATCAACAATGAATCTTGCAAATCCTTTTGTGGTACCAAAACTGCGCCTTAATATTTCCTTTACTTAATGGACTGCGTGTAAGTGATTATGACAAATCACTGATCTTTTCTTTTGCCTGATCATCTGTAGTTTCTACATCCCATCCAAAACAGAAGGGATGTTTTGCAAAACAAGATTTTGCAAAGTCAACATTTAAGAAAAACAGAAACTAAAAGAATACTGCCCAGCACAAAAGAAAATGGCAGGTCACAAGAATGAGAGAGAGGATTAGGGATGAGTAAGCACTGGGAAGTTCAGGCATACTGGGAGGATGAATATGAGAAAGAGGAGGAATCTATCAAAATGGCTTAGACAAGTTTTCTTTGCATTATGAAAGCAACAAAAAGGTGACATGATAAACTGTAGAAAAATTCCGGAAGAGAGGAAAATATTTTGCCCACTGTTATCACATCACTGTGCAAACAGACAGCCCTCAGATTTTAGGAAAGATGATTCTTTGGGATACATCCAAAAACCAACTCACACATTTTACATTTAAAATAGAAATGACTAGAAAATAGAATGGAGAATATTCTTTTTCTTTTTTCTTTTTGTTTTTTTAATATTCTCCCCAAAAACTTCAATTGAAATTAGCCTTGGTAGTTTTAGTGAGACCTCATTTAAAAAAAAAATAAAATTAAATCTGGTAGATATTCAGGTCTCCCATCCAAACCTACCGAGTTCAACATGCACACACACACACATGCGCACAGAAGGCTTCTGCTGATTTCACTTGACTACTTGGCTCAGGGTGTTGCTATAGAAGCTGCTATACATTCTCTTCAAATCCAGTGGTTCTAATAGGAAAATTTCCCTTGCGAGGATGAGGATTAAAACGTACTGTTTTCCAGGAACACAAGCAATTTACCTGAAGCCCTAGATTCCCTACACTGCTGAGACACAATGTGCAGGCATAGGTTTTGCAGAGCCCAAAGGCAGGGAGCTGCCCGAGGACTCTGGTTCTTATAGATTAGGTATGTCTAATGCATCTTTCTATGATCCCCCTCCAGTCTTTAGTGGGCTTCAGCTTCTAATCATTTTTCTACACCAGCTGTTCTTTGAATAACCTTCGACTTACTGAATAAGCTCCCATTTTTCTTCATACATAATTTCTCTTTTTTTTTTTTTTCTTTTTTAAGATCAAGTCTTTCTTAGGGAAAAGAAAAAGAACAAAACAAACTATAAAAAAAGAAGAATTTAAATGACAATGAAGATGTTCATTCTGCAGCCAGGAAAATTATCAAAAGTTGCTCGTTGTCTAGCTAAGAATATATAACAGCACACTCTGCTCATGTACCATTTATCACTATCTTATAAACTGTACGTGTTTCTGACTGATGCTATTCCCTAACCAGACATCCTGCCTTCTATGTTTGTATATTTATTCCTTTCATCATGAATCACCTTATAGTTGTTTTTATAGAATCTTGTATTATTGATTTAAAAAAAAAAAATCAACAATTTATCAAGATCTACTGTACAAAAATATTTCCAGATCATCCATTGTGGTGGTATTACCAATGAAGAATATGTTTGACTCAGTACTGGTCTAAAAAGAAAATATTTTCATGGGAGAAACTCATTTAAAAGTCACTGAAATAAAATTTAATAGCTTCATTAGAATTTAATATTAATAAATTTAATAAAATAGTCCAGGGGAAAAAAAAACCAAACAAAAAAAACCCAAAAAACAACACCACACCAATTAATATCTTTGCTATCACTACAAACAGTGAAATAATCAATCAGTCCTGTATGTATAAACTTTCCTTTGAGGATTAATTATAGGTAGAAACTAGGATTTTCATGCTTTCGAAAAAAGTAACTTTAGATTATTATCTCTTACAAGGGTCTCAGGATGATTTATTATTTTTTTTTTACAAGCAAATAACTAGGGTATCTCTAAAATATTGTTAAATAAATATATAAAATCTTGCATTGTAAAAGATTAAAGGAATGGGACGCCCAAGTTCTGACATGAAAAGGACACACATGTGCAGCTCTTCAACTTTTTTGTTCTGGTGCTTTTTGTTAACACAATTTATAACATCAACATTTGGCTAAGTTTTGTTGATAATTTTTCCGTATTTCCCAATCCTACAACAGATAAAAACCCAACACTTCCAACAGGAACAGCTTATAAAATACCCCATATCAAAAATAAGGTGATACAGAGAATGAGTATGATATACAGTGCTCTACAACTGCTATTGCATATTCCTGTCACAAACGCATTCTAATCACCAAGCCACCAGTTGGGTGAAGACTTCCTCCCTGCTATCATTAGCATCTGCCTCTCCACAGCTCAATAGGAGAGCTTTTTTATTATTATTCTAACATTAAAAAAAAAAGTTCAATCTCATGTTTCCAACCTGGTCTCCAAAGTCCTCCGGGAACTTCCACAGTACCACTGGATCTGTAAATAATTGACAGACAGCATTAATCAGAGGCAAAGGACCAGAGTATTACAGTCAGAGTACATTAATATTAAAGAGAGGGTCAGCTTAGCGTCAAGCTTTGAGGCAAGTGCAAAAATGTATCTAAAAACTAAGGAAGATACTGGATTATTAAAAAGACATTTTATATTTATGAAACTATGTTTATTGTTTTACATACGGCAGCAGGTTATAACGTAACAAACTATTTTCATATTCAACTCTTTCTTTTTAACCTTTGAGTATTTCATTTTTTTAAGCACACGTTCAATTTCACATTTTAATTTAATTAAGAAATAAAGTCATATAAAACCTCTTTCCATCCAAGGAAAGAAAAGATGTAAAACAATAAGAAAGGGAAACCAAAGATCTCTATGCAGTATAGAAGTCTCATTTGTGATTTTAGAGATAGTACCAAGGTAACCCGCACTCTCAAGGAAGAGTTTTAGAAGAGCTAGCATGTCTGAATATGTTCTGTTCAGAGCCATTTGAAAATCAACATTTCAATAATATCTTAAAGTTTTCAGCAACCTATTATAAACTGTTGATTATCCAAATAATCAGTGTTGTTTAGGCTATATGTTAGTCTCATGCATTAACATTATTTTGAAGGCATCTAACACAATGACCTGAACCATAACCTTTCAACAGAAACCAAATCATGCTCTCCGTCCCCGCAAAGCTCTCATCTCCTGTGATACAAAACCTTCCCAACGTGCTGCTGTTAAACCGCATCACAAACACCCATGAAGCTTCACAGCACTCCTACACAACACGGCGGCGACAGCAGCATTTGTCCACGTGCTAAAAGTGAAATTACCCGCCTCCCTGCACAGGATGCCCAGGCTGGTGCCAAAGCCTGGAGCGGAGGGACACCTCTCCAATTTCTGCTCGTGTCCTGGCCAACATCAGGCAGATCCTCCCGCTGGCGACCACGTGGCCGATGACAGCTCTGGGTGCCAGCAGGCAGTAAAACGAACAGAGAAACCTGCCCGTAAGCACCAGGGGACACTCCCTGATGAGAATTGCAACCTCTTGGCTACCTCAGGAGCTGCTGGGATTCCTGTCTTCTGAGGAGCCAAGATCTGGGAAACGTATTTGGATTTCCACTTCAGTCTCTAACGCTAGCGCTGTCTGATAAATCAGAAACTTCTGTCTTATTGCTATGTTTTACATCAGAACCGGAGGGTTCTCCACTTCTGGCAAAGTACAGAGGTTTCTACTCTTCTTCATCCTCCCACGTATGTTTGCTGCTGCAAATTGAAGCTTTAATGGAAGGGAAACGCCATTGATGGTATTTTCATTCCCAGCTGCTAATTTCAAATCCCATTATTCAACATGCAGCTGCTGCACCCGCATGTGCCACTGGCCCACTCAACCAGGAGCTAGAGAGAGAAGCCCATATTCCTCCTTCACCCTGGGCCAGATGTTAAACCAACAGTGGAACACACATTTCAAACGTGTTGCAGAATTCAATTTGTCAACCAACTCAACCTAATTATCCCTAATTTTCATCTACTTCAAATCTAATTGAGAACTTAGATAAAAGTTTGGCTATTTGACTTTTCTCATTGGACAAACACACCTTTGCTCCTAAGAACCAGGAGCAGAGAACCTCCTAAGAACCTTCTAGGGAGAGTTCTGCAGCTATTATTTATGAAAACGTATGTATTTTGCACAAGAAATCTTCCTCCATCTACTATGGGGAGCAAGAGCATTGAGATGCAGAGATGAAATGAGATAAGATGCTATATTTATAAAAATACGATGCTATGTTTATAAAAACATGAGAGCCAATTAATACCATTACTTAAATTGGAGACCCTTTTCTCCATCTATTTTGCATGTATTTAAATCACAAACATATCTGCGTAATGACCAGATACAAGAGGAGTTTGAGTATCTCGCTGCCTATACTGTAAGGAATCTCTTGTTTTTATCCCAATTTAGAGTCATGAGAAAGAAGGTAATTATATATCAACAGTGATCTCTGATAAATCCAAGGAGCAGCAAGCATGGTAACAGGTATCAAATACTCAATGTTAAGTAATTCATAAATTACTTGCTAAAACCCACTGGAAATTGTGCAGAATCCAAAAAATACCTTAGAAGAGCTTGCAAATCTAAGGCTATATGTCCACAAACATTTCGAGCATAAATTTCTCTGCAAACGAGGAATGTCGCTGCACTCCCACTACCAGCTACTTGTTGGTGACCCTGTGCCATCACCTCTCTCCCGCCGGTGCAGACTCTTCCATGGCTACACACTTAACGAGATGAGGGAACTGACCAAGACCAAACTAACTGCCTGGAATTTTTCAGGTCAGCATCAACTAGATTAGTTCCCCAAAACCCTTGGGTTTGTGCCAGAAAAAAAGGAAGAAAAACCAGGGAATGGGGAGTTGTGGTGAGAAGAAAGCAGGATTGCTTCACACTGGCCTTAAGCGTTTGCTAGACCTCATGAAATACAAGCTGGTTACTAGCCGCGTCTAGTTCTGTTTCTTATCGCCTATCTCCTCAGATCTTCCCAAATCTTGTTGTACCGTTTATAGTTGCTTCTATTGCAAAACTCGAGAGTTATTGTCTGCAAAGAGGCGCAGGACCGTTCCGCAGTAAGGCAGGCTGAGGGAGCAGGGCTGGGGAGGAGCAGACTTGGCAGGCTCCCCTCTTCATCGCAATGAAACCGGGCAGATTATTTTGGCAGATGTGAAGCACAGTTACATGAGAAACATTCAGTGTATTGAATCTTTAGCAACACAGTAACAAAACACAGGGTTTTTTTTAATACTTTGTAAAATGTTTAATCTATAAACTTCTAAAGGGGAAAGAAATGTAACTTAATTCTTTTGCTGTTCTTAGTGGAAGTACAACCATCAGCCTTCAAAAAAGGAAGCAGATTGCAATAGCAAAACCTCCAAGCGTAATTTTAAAAGGTCACACTCAGGAGCAAAGTATAATCTCAGAATTAAGCAAAACTTGGCTCTAGGTAACTTGGGGGGCTTGGGGTCACAAAATGGGTAATATCTTCACATCTCAGTGACCTGCCAATGGAGCTGAACAACATTTCACAGGAGCATCCTTTAACAAGATCAACAGCTCCAATAACTTCTTTTGGTGCCCTGAAACGCCAACAGATATAAAACCTGCAACTCTAATTTAGTGTCCTGCTCAGTTTGCCATCTTCACTTCATATTACTAGGGCTCTCTCGTGCTACTTTGGTCTCATTTGAAATACTAAAAACAACTGTAAAGTAAATTCCCGTTCACTGAACCACAGGTATAACACCACTTATTTTCATATCATGCAAGGATATTAACATCATGAGAGGATAATTAAATTCATGTGATCTAAACAGGCAGAATAATGCTTTTAATATTCCTTAGTGAAAACAAAAAAGAGCCAACGTTTTAAAAAAATATTTCTAACTCAATTCAAGAAAAACATTCAGTGCTACATTCAGCAGAAATTACATGCCTCCAAGACTTGTCCAACTGCTTTGAGCTGGGTTTTGCAGTTGTTATTACTGGCTTTTAACTGGTTATTTTAGTAGGTACTTGCCATACATTTATTAAGTAAGAAAACCTGATGTGACTTCAGCTTCAAGTAGAAAGGTTGCTAGACTCTTTCTATCCCTTCACTCTCTGAAACCAAACCCTAACACCTATCAAAAGCCTTGGGATTTTATGATAATTATCCAAGTCAGGGATTGGGCTTTTTTCAAAAGATTATGTTTGTTTCTGCTTTTGGAGCTAGGCTCAGGCAGCATCTGACACATCTTTGTGGCGACTTCTCACAAATGCTGCAAAGGAAGAAACAAACAGGTACTGATTTAGAAATAAAATGAGAAAGTATAATCCGATTCTGCAACTTTACACACTTTATCTTCAGATTTACAAAGACTGAATTTTCTTTTCCCTGAGGATTACTTTCCAGATACCCTATCTGATCTGTCAATGTTAGGTCAATTTTATGCTGATTTTATGGGTGAGAGGATGAGAATCACTCAGAAGTAGCTGCTGCTATAGCCAGCTGAGGAAACACTGAGTTTCTCCTTGTTTTCTTTTTCTAACAGACTTTTTGGGACAAACACTTTGCACCCATTGTAAGTAAATGTAGTAGTAAGAGAAAGTTGTGAAGTGCACACATAAAATAGTTTGTGCATTGCACGTGTAAATAGACACATCCACATACAAGCATCACTTCTCCCTATGTCTACTGCATCCAAGGCAGACACTTCTTACAAAAGTACATCTTAGCACAGCCCCCTAATGCTTGAAAATTCCTTTGCTAAATACCCTACAGCACTGGAAAGTACATCTCCCAGGTGTGAATTTTACACTACTGCAAGGCTGCAGCTCATGTGCATATTGCTAGACATAACTTCTGACATTTTATTTATTTGACTACTTTTGCATCATTTGTGATCATTTAAGTCTGTCTATACATATCTCAAAAAAAAGCTTTTTATAGTAAGATTCAGAAAGAACCAGTTAAACCTCTGAGGACCACAACTAAAAGCAGGTGCAACTCTTGGTACAAGTCAGAAGAGAGACAGCACAGAAAGGTTTGTTGAGGGACCAAAACCTAGCATACAGTACACTTGATGCAAAAAGAAAAGCAAGTCACACGCAACACAAAAACAAAAGTATTCAAAATGTTAACAATCTAGAACTGCTCCACAAGAAAAATGTAGGCAAGTATGGTACATACTAAGAGAAAAGGAGAACACGCATATCCTCAAGGTAACTCCTCTCCAAAAACCCATTCCCACAGAGGTAGCTTCATAAAGCACGTCAGCTGTATTTTTAGGAAAACCACTTCTAACATGTTTTAACTTCTGTAACAAATCTAAGAAAATATACAAGTACTATTTCTCATGACAGCGTAGATTAGAGAAGCAGTGCATTCAGAACCATAAAAAAATAAAGAGAAAGCTTTCTGAGTGGTAGCTTTCAAAAAAATTCAGTAGTTAAATATACTCTAAAAATACTCTTCACAATCATTAAGCTTGCAGATTATAAACGTCACCCAAAAATATAACAGGATAAAGCTAATTATCACACATACAATTTGGTAATGGAACAGAAATTACAAACACATGCTGAGAAACATCATCTCAGGTAATTCTCTTGATAGCAACAGAGAATAATTTCAGACAGAAAAACACAGCTAAGGTAAAATGAAACGGATTAATTAAGTAGTCCAATATTCTGCCTGGAAAGGAGGAATCTTCATCCCTGTGGGTTTTACAGAGCAGGACAGACAAAATGACTGCCAAGCAGAGTTGGTCATGTCTTGGGACAGAGGAACGGACTAGATGACTGCTCAGTACCCCTCCAGCTATATTTTCTCTGATGCCGTAAAGATATTCATTGGAAAAAAGCTGTCAGTGCAGAGGGGAAAGAAGAGACTGGGGCCAGGAGTTATGGGGGTGGGGAAGAAACACATTGAGGAAAAGGAAGGCAGCAAAGCAAAGCTTATTGCAGACACTTCTTTCTTGTCTGGGGGGGGGGGAAAAAAAAAAAAAAAAAAAGACGTTTCAGATCGTTTTTCTTATGTGAACACCAGAAGGCAATTGATAAAGCTGAAATTATGTATCAGTATGTCAGGGAACAGCTTTATAAACACCCATTTCAGCAATAAGCAGAATTGGTTTTGTTAGAATAAGTAGTTTTCAGTAACAAAAATTTAGTTCTCTAAATCAAGTTTATAATACTGCTACTGTTCAAAGGCAAAAATCTGCTACATACCTAACATAATTTGACAGAAACCCAAAACAGTAATTATAATGATGCTTTTGTATCAATACAGTGTTTTATTACTACAACAGCAATTCAGAAACAAAATGTGAGATGAACCGTTACCGTGCAACCCAAGCATTTTCACAGATGAAATCATCTGATGAAAAAAACAGCATTCACATAAAAAGATTACTTCTTGAAAGAAAAAAAAAAAAAAAAAAAAGACTTCTGTATATCATATTAAAACCCGCTTGTTAACAGTTCCATACACGAAGTGCCAGAGGTGCAGTAGGAAACGGGAGGCATTGCTGTCAGGAAGATCTGAGTGCGACAGTGGTCTTCAGCTCCCAGGTTTGGGGGATCAAAGTGGAGCACCTGCCAGCAGCTGGAAGAAGAGCAAGATGCCGCGGAAAAGGGGGGGAAGAAGGAAGTTACAGTATTTTCCAAGCATCAGTAATCAAAAGAAAGAACAAGGACAAAATACATCGAAGCAACTTCATAAAAAAAAAAAGTTAAACTAAGGAACACTCTCTAACTTCTCTGGCACTTAAAACTTGTCAGATTAAAGATAATATGTAAATGATGGTGCCACTGTAGAAAATACTTGAAAGTACACTTTTATGCAAATCATGTAGTCCACATATTTTTTTGCTCATCAAAGGAATACTGAAAGAAACTTCTACAGGACCGTTAAGCCTGTTCTTACTCTAACTATTCCTCAGAAAGCTTATTGCAGAATACAACCACATTCTTAGTCTTTTCACAAAAGCAAAGAAAATGTATTTAAAAAATTATATCAAATCTTAACATTACAGCACCTTTGACTTCTTTGATCACGCTTTAGCCACTAATGTGCCTTCCTAAATTGCCACCACAGTTTCAAACAGTTGCTATGAGTACAGGGCAAAAAAACAGCCGCACCAAAACAGGTATGTTCCCCTGGAAAGATAGCTACTTCCAGCCAAAGACGACCAATAATATTGAGTGCTTGACCACCAGCAATTTCAAAAGTGAAAGACTGACACTTTACAACCAGCTTTTCCTGCTACATATTAATACATTGAGATGTTTCTGGGTCTCTAGATGCTTACACAGTAACCTCAGCAGCACATTTGAGGAAGATGCTGAACCTGGACTAGCCTTTCAAAACAAGCCACAGTGTGGCCATGACGCAGGAGCCCAGTGTCTCTTGTCTCCTTTCCCTTCCCCACACCAGTGAGTGGCCTCTGTCTTGTCTTCAACTGATGGCAAAGCTTATACTCCATTTTGAAAAATGATTTAGGCAGTGGAGGTTCCTGACCCTCACACCAGTGTTGGAGGAGATATTTGGAAAGTATGACTTATGACATTTTTCCTTTTAACTTTTCTCATACAAACCAAACCGTGAACTAAATGACAACCCTGTTAACAAACACACAACAAATAGTGCCCTTTAGGAAAGGGAAAATGGAAAATAACATTTTAGCAGCCTGTCTCAGTGACAGTCACAGTAGCTGTGACCTGTAAGTCTTTGTGATTGCACATTTGCAAAACAGAAACATGATTTTTATATCAGTCACTTTTCAGTCAGGTTCAGAAACATAATTACAAAGACTGACTCCTCACAGGTAAGATGAAAATGTCTTCCTCCCACAAGGAAGCTTTTCCTAAGGAAACTGCTTTTAACTGTAGCTGAACATAAGCTGGGCTGGCTTTCAAATGAGCTGAAAACTCTAACATAGTTTAAAATAATTTCTGTAGGACTTGTGCTTAAAAAATGCCCCAAATCACAAGTAACCTAAATTACTTGGGGACTTATCCAGTGGGTCAAATTTAATTGAATCTTTTCACAGACATGTAACTTACTAAATGGTTTCAGGATAACAGTGCTCACACCACATTTGTGCAAAATTCTGAATTTTGTTTCTAATACATGGGAAAACAAACACACAATCCACAACTGTAAGAGTCACTTGGTCTTTAAGCAAAACCCACACACACCACATTCTTGTTTACTCCCCGCAAATACAACTCGCACTTGAAGTCAGCGGGTCCAACTCAGTCGCTACTCACAGCGTTACAACGTCACGGCAACTCCACAGCTTGTACATGCAGGTCCGTACCGCCCACCGAAACATTCACAGCTCACAGTCCGTAGTGAAGTGTGTGAATCTGACACATGCACATCACATTGTAAAGCCACACAATACATTTCCTGATTGCAAAATTTACCATAGAATTATTTTTAAGTATTTCTACTTTTAACACACATGATAACGGTTCCTCAAAGTACTCAGAAAATTGAGAATGTGAAAACAGTGTGCAAATATTGAACCCCAACTAATCACGTGCAACGTTCAGCCTACCACATTGCAGAGATGCAGGGCTTTGTCTGACAGCACTACAGGTTTTGGACCTGACGGGTCCTCTGATTTTTCCAGTTTCCCAGTCTGTAACGCACTCAAACTAGGCAATAAGTCATTTTTCCTTCTACGAGCAAGTAGATGGTTAAAACCTCTAGCCACAGCTTGCCATCTCCTTCAGAGCTGCAGGTCAATCCCTTTTTGCCCAAGAATTTATTACCACTGAAGGACAGAGCAGTAAGTCATTTCAGCTAACTAGGGACAGAAAGAAAGGGTCCTTTTGGCTGCAATGCTATTAGCCATGCTTCAGGATAAAACCTTAATCAGGGTGAGAGTTCATTGCACAGATAGTGCACAGATAAAATGAATATGTTCAGCCTTCATTTGGCCTCTTCACAAGATAAGCAAGAGTTTCTTTTACCTGCTAAGTCTTTAGAATGAGCTTGTAAAGTGAGGCAACAATTGTATGCCTTTTGGAGCCACTGTGCTATTTTTAATTTTCCTATTTTTAACTTGTAATCATGAGTGAATTACGGCTCAAGAAAATGAGGATCTAAGAACTAAGGTAGCAAAAGAACCAGTAAGTGAGCACCATATATGCTTTAAGTCACTGCTAATGTTTAAGGAAGGTTTACAAAACAAAATACTTCTGTTCCGCTGTCACAGGGTCTCTTGTTCAAAGAGGCTTCAGTGCAGTGATCTAATGAAATGAACAGTAATGTCTGAAAGAGAAGGAATGTAATTGTATGTTACAACATAGTTTCAATTTCCCTACCTATATCCTGCTTTCATTCTCCCATTACAATTAATGTTATCTATATGAAATTCAAACCTTTCACATTTTGCTCACTGGCTGCGGAAGGGACGGAAGCAGAGCAGTACTGACAACCGGGACCTGGCCTGGCCATTTCCTACTCCTCAGAACACCTATGGCACCACAATCAAAACACATCTGACTATGAAAGCTTTAACAATATCAGACAACATTTCATACTTCTATATACTTAGCAATCTGCTACAAATTAAAACAATCATAAATATTCTCAGTTACACAAAGCTCTAAAACCACAACAATCATGTTCATTAGCCATAGCCTACATATATAGTTTGCTGTATGTCTAAACAGTTCACAGATTTAAAATAATTAAAATATCTCTTAAAAATGTATATTTTCTAGCCTATTCTGATTCAGTGTTGATTTTTATCTTTGTTGTTCATGATACATTAAACCAGAATAAAGATGAAGGAGCACTGATCAATAAGCACAAATCTTTTTTTGCCTTTGCTTTCCATCTTATACCAAATCCATTTTAATACCATTGGGGAGAAAAAATAAACTCATCAGTCACCTGATGGAGTAATTCAAAACTTAACCAAACAGGGCTAATGGGTGAGAATTGAATTGAAAACACCTTGACAAAGAAAGCAATTTCTTTTTTTTCGCACTCCTCAGAAGCTGTGGGTGATCACTGTAATCGAACCATCAACAGCGAGGGGCCATCTGTCCCAAGGGCCCCTCCATGTGAGCAAGAATCAACAACAAAAAATTTTAGATGCTGGCCCACATGCATTCGGCCCCAATTTGTCTATGACAGGCAGCATGCAGCTGAAAATCAGTGCTTCAACGTTTTTCACATACCGATCCTTAACAGTCAACACTAAACTTTTGATAAGAACAAAACACAAGAGTAGGTTAAGAGGTTGCTTACACAAAGATCAGTGTTACTCCAACAGCTAATAAACCTCTAATCAACTGGGATTCTCACTCTATCATGAAGGACTCATGTTTCAGTATCCAATAGCCATGGTCAGGACAAAAAAGAGTACATAAAGCCACCTTTACACTAGCATTGATGTTACGAGTCCCCTCTAGTATTAGTCTGTGCAGCCACTGAAGATATTCTACTCATTCACCAAACCACTTATACAGAATCCCCAAACCTTGGGGTTTTTCCATAGAATACAAAGAAAACATTAAGAAATGGTCTTCCAGAAGTTTCCAAGCCAGTGACCACACACAATGCATGCCAAGAGCAAGGGGCTGAGGCTGACCCAGCAGAGGCACCCTGACTTCGGCACCTGATGTCCCAGGGAACACAGACCCCTCTGATCCTCACCAAGGACCTCCCAGGACAGGAGCACATCCCTTCCAGGGATGCTCCCAAACCGGGCACTTTTCCCTTGACAAGCCTTTCAAAGGGGAACAACACACACAGAGGAAGGTTAATCCAATTTATTTCTTTGGTGTTTTCCTACTGGAAAAATATATTGATCTTTTAGTAAAACAAACTCTGACATAGCTGCACCTCTCTGCACCTAACTGCTTCAAAGCTCTGAATAGTCACAAAGTAGTTACAGACAGCAGCAAGAAAAAAAATTTATATTCTTTTTTGTTCAGCTTCCTTAAAAGTATTTGTCCCTCTGCTTCAACAGAGCTAGAACACATGCCCAGCCAAAAGCACAACACACCAGGAATTAAAAAACACGTGTTCTGATTTTTAGTCCTGCCAGCTACCTGCTGCACAACCTCAAGTCAGTCATTCCAGGTTTCCAAATATCATGAGATCTTGAAAAACGTAACTCTGATTCAGAAGAACGTGGACTTGCATAAAACCAGGACATTTCCATGCAAGCTCAGGGTTAGCTATTTTAAAGCACAGGCCATACGCATAAGACAAGTGAAAGCAAGTTGAAGACTTTTCTTGGAGGTGTTTACAGCTACTCAGGTCAAAATTCCCAATTATTTGCCCAAGTGCAGTCAGTAAAATAGGGGACATAAACCGCATCCCAATACACATAAAGGAGCTGTAACCACAATGGTATTGTGTCTTGCTGCCCTGGAGAGGAGATCTGGGTTCCAGTCTTTACAGGCTACTAATCCCAAAGCACACTCAATAACCAGGAAACTCACCAGGATATTTCTTGATGTCACGTACTTCAATGATAAAACAGAAGAGTTACTTTTCTCCACTGATTTCTAAAGTACTATTTATTCAGAACAGTAATGTAGGAGGGTGATATAGATGCATGGTTTCAATTTACATCCAGCTACAAATTAACTGTGATGTGGCTAGAGCGCAAAACTATTTTATCTTATGAAATCTCAATGCCTGATGGCACCCTGTGGAATCTCAAATAAGTCGTGCCCAAAATAGCAAAAATTAATTTAACAGTATGATAATAACAGACCATATATTTCACCCTAAAAGAAAAAGCTAAAGTTCAAAACAACACGCTGCACTCGCATGTCCCATGTGGGGTCAAGAATGAACACATCCTTTGTAAATCGAGCCTTTTCAGAAGCAACGTCAGAAGCCTTCTTCTCCCATTTCAGCAGTCTGCAGTCAAACTAGCTGTCCGAAAAGTACAAGAATGTATGTCAGAAGCAGTTACACCAATGAAGGCATCCTGCAACGTGCACAGCTACACTGCTGGGGGGGAGCCGACCCAGGCCCAGCTGCCCCGAAAGCCGGGGTACACCAGCCAGGCTGCGGGCTCTGGCTGGTGTGTTGGCTGGTCACAGATGCAAAGAAGTGGCCCAGAGAGTGGTCGCTGCCACTCAGGGTAGAAAGAAGTGAGGAAACAGACCTGTGCTTACTCAGAAAAACAACGGGGTGTTTGGGGATAGACAGATAAGGGCTACAGGAAGGAAGACAGTATTACAGAAAGAGGGACCATCTGTATGTTTGAACTAAGTATTTCTGCCTTGGAAGCAACGAAGGTCTTCATTTTACTTTCCAAAGAGCATTACAGGAGAAAGAAGTGAGATGAGAACAGGAAAACCATAAGTAATGCATATGTATGCACCAGATATACTGCACTGAAAAATATTAGCAAGTAAAAAAATTATATTATTGTTGATGTGAAAGAACAAGGAATGACTTATTAATAAATCACCAACAGCATAAATTAAGATCATGTCTCATCTGAAACACTGATTTACCAAATAAATCTGATGCTAATATTTCAGAATGCACCTATAAACCTGCACAACAGTAGCAGCCGCCAACACAGAATGCACAGTGACATATATGACACTGCATGTAATATTACATATTATTTTACATTAATCTGTAAGAAATTTTTCATAAAAAGGTCTCCTCTCAACCACTGCCCTTCTCATTGCACAATTTCCCTCTGTTCAGTAGTTGCATGAGAGGATCAGATGCTATTATGTCTTCCATATTTTGGAGAGGCCATATGATTCTAGCATCCATTTTGTATCTATCTATCCAACTTCCTCCTTGGTGTAGATCAGTAGACAAACCTCAGGTTACCTCCGAGCCCCACATCACTAACCGCTTCTAGTCATTTCACACCCGAGTTCTGTCCTGCCATGCGTTGGCCATCCCCACCAGTGAGGCAGTACTGCTGCCATGGCTGCACGTTCACCACAGCAAGGCTTAGAAGGATGACCTGAATCAACAGTACAGTTTTGTAACAATTTGGTAACTACCTGTTTTCCTCTTTATTTTTCGTTTCTGAAAACAAACGGAAATTCAACTCTAGGAGAAATAATTGAGCTCTCCCATGTACGTGAAGCCTAGACCAGCAAGGGTGTCCAGTTGAAATCAATGCTAAAGAATAATAATTTCTGATGTAAACACAAATTTAAGTCATGACCGCTTGGACCCCAAGAAAATACCATTGTCTCATTGGGCATCTATTAGGACAACAAAAAAGCTACAAATACTAAGAATTAATCACAGGTGCCAACAAGTCTTCATAAGGCACAAAAATGAATTTTCGGAGGAAGTATTAAAATGTTTTCAGACAAGCAAATTCTTGTGCTAAAACACACTATGCCACAGAAGAAACAAATCATTAACCACATGCATGCACTTCTCATCAAGAACAGTTCAACATGTAGCTGGATAAAAGAGAAGTTCCTTTGCTTTAAGAGAACTAATTCTTTTTTTTTTTTATTAATGAAGCCTAACTATAATCACCCATGCCAACAATTTCATAATCAATGGGAGACGATGTATTTGTAAATTATGTCTATATGAAGTAAGGTATCTCCTGATAGCACCTTTTTAATTAATTGTTTTGATAATTAGTGAGAAAACATATAGGATACGAAAACACTGCTGCACCTTTCAAGTAGAAAGACATACTCTCTCTCAAGCAAGCCTCAGATAACTACTCTCTTATCTTGAGCCTTCCATCACTCCAATAAACACAATCGGCACACTTGCCAGAGCAGGGAAAATCCATTCATTTCTGAAAACTGAGAAGACTAAAAATAGATTTGAAGAATTATGGATGTGCAAATATCACGTCTTAATTTTTAAAATTATCTCAGATGACTTCTTATTGCTAAAATTCTTCATTCCTATTGAGCGAACTAACCTGCTCTAGACAGAACAGGAGGCCTGTGAGCAGCGTGTCCTGTCCACATATGTTGAAAAGCACATTCAGGACAGAACTGGAGCCTAAAGCCCCACGTGCCCACAGTAGATTTCTTTTCAGAGGAGGTAAATTCCACAGAACATTGTGTTTAGAACTGTAAAGCATACCTCCATTCTTCAGGAAAAAGGGACAGCTAAGATTCCAGAAATAAAATCCTGTTCTAGCTCAAGTCCATGCTCATTTGCCACTTGCTCTTCCACAACCAATATACCACCTTAAGACAGGCAGGACTTCGAAACTTTATTTTTGACACATAGAGTAATTTTTATCACAAAGTTTTCTACCACTGTAACTATTAGTCAGAAAAGAAGAACTTAGCAAGGAGATATGAGCTACATACAACAGTATCTTTTTTTTTAACCTTTTTTTTTTTCCCCAAAAATAGCGACATGTTGCATGAGATATTATTCCAGAACATGACGACCTCACCAGTCACCTTTCATAAGGTGAGAGAGGCTTAGATTGCTTTTAAAGATTCCAGAAGAAATAATTAGGCGAGAAAAACTGTTTTCCAAATTCAAATACAAGATTCTGGAAGGCCACCAACTCTAAAATACATAAACCTTTTAACTTCTGACGCTTCCCCAAGGACAAAGTGTCAGTCGTTTTGGTGAGAACACCATTTTATCCCATCAAATTTGAAAAGCCTAAAAAGCCACAATTCATATTGAAAGCTGCCCACTGCAAGAGTTACAAAATAACCCATTAACAGCAAGGCAAATCGAGTATAATGGGTTATTCATTTCACTTTCACTTAATAGCTATAGGAATCACCTGCACAGGTATGTCCAGCAACAGCCACGATCCTAAGTCTTTCATTTAAAAATGATTTATTAAACGGCTCTGCAGATTTGACAAGCTCTCCACTAAAACACTGTATTTTGAAATCAGCAAACCCAAAAGGGTTTCTAAGGATCATAAAGAGAACGAAGAGTCTTTTGTCTCATTTGAAGATGTGTCAGATCATGGAAGTACACTTAGTACTTTCTGAGGAATTTACCCCTACGTAATTAAAAAGAAGAAAGATGGATGTCTACGTGAAATTGAGAAACAAAGAATTAAGCTCAGCCAAGGGTGAGAGGGAACATAACGTCTGAGGTTGTGCTATTTCCAAGCACAACTAAAATCAAGCATGTACCAATGTACATTTCCCCGGGTGCTGAGAAATCCTGCCACGGGCTGGCTGAGGAATGCTGGTGGTTACTGATCACTTCTCTTAATGCAAGGGGCCTAAAGCTGTCCAGGTCATAAGCAAATGTTTGAAGATGTGACACGTGAAGAGGGTCAACAACAAAGCCTAACTTTAATCCCTTTGTGTGAAGCAGGAAGAGGAATTTACCTCATATATAACACACATCTATAGGCAGTGAAGTATAAAACTTCCAGAGGTGCACAAGCAAGGCATTATGTCTTCTTTGCTTTTTTGGCGTGCTGGGAGAGACGGGGAGGGAGGAGGAGAGTGGTGCTTCTCACGGGCTGGATGTAGTGAAGCACAAGGAATGTGTGCCAGGCAGGGAGCTTTAACGCACCAAAGTATATTAACCACTGCTGGCATCTTCTGCCAGCTTGAGTCAAGAGTAGCATAACCAATTAGTCCAAACAGGTGAATCAGAGAATATGGGAGGCTTAACTATTAGTTAACATAACTTCCATCATTTCTAATTGGATTGTGACTAAATTCCCAGCACTGATAATACCAAAATGAGATCAGAGGGGAAAGCCTCCATATTCCCTTTGCACAAAGACTGGAAACAGCTCTCCCCTGCTGTTGTACAATAGCGCTGACCACCCAAAGACCCGCCGCATTAACTGAAGAGACCCATCTCACTACCCGTTGAACGCGTGTGAGGAGGTTACTACTGTGATGCTTCTTTATGAACTTCAAAAAAAACAGTCCAGAAACAGTGGAAACGGTTAAAAGGCCAAATGCTAAATGATGTTAATTTATGCAAAGATTAAAATAAAAATTAAAAAAAAAAAAAAAAACAAAACAGAAAAGGATCTGATCTGGGCTGGAGAGGAGGACAGCAGAATAACTGTACTTTTAAGGGTTGCTGAAAGAGTCAGTTTTCATTTGGGCATCTCTTTATCAAGCATTTGAGAAGAGAGCGGTCTGCAAGCTCCAAACTCTGTAGCAACGCACAGCTAAGCCAGCACACATCTTCAGACTCACTTGCATCCCATCAGAACTCCCGTAACCATTCCTGACACTCATTTGCTTGACCCATTTTTGATAAACAAAGAATGGAGTACTTGAAGTATTTTTCCCCCTTGTTCATCCCATTCTTCAGTAGTCTCTTATTTTATGGTCAGAGGTTAAACTGCTGACCTTTCACCTTCAAGGCAAGTTTTTCCCCCCTTCCATAAAAGGTTTTTCACAGTGTGCAGCATTCGGATTAGCCCCTATCCCCTTGAACAAAAGCTATGCCTTTGTACTACTGGTTTGGGCATGGAGTCCGTACATCAGAGGAAGCTGCTCCTACTTACCATTCACAATAACGATATTGTGAGGCCCCTCTAACGCCTCATCTCTCAGTGTCTAGACTTTCACCCAACCAGCCAGCAAAAAGAAAATCCTGTAAAGCACTCAACTGAAAATTAACTATGGTATCCTGTTGTGAACCTGATGAAGACGTTATTTGAACATACGGTAAAACTTTCCATTGTTTAACATAAAGATAAGAGAAAAACTTTTAGAGCCCTAAGCTTTAAATAGTCATAGGGATCAATTCACTCATGGGTCAGTAAATGCATTTTATTAGCAAGCAGCTATTGCTGATGTGTATCTTTAAAATAATACACAGATTATTAAATTATACTCAAGCGCCCAGCACTCTGGACGCTACAGAGCCTAACTTTATAATCACTAAGGATACACTAAGGCAAAACTCAAGACGTAGGAAAAGAAGTGTATATTCCAGAATGAATGGAAAGTATAGCACCAGTATTGCGCACTGTCTCAGTTATCTTCAGCAACTAAAATAAATGAAGTATGGCAACAGAAATATTTTATGCTTTGCTGTGTGGAACAAGATGCGTAGGTGCTCAGCATCACTTCTCATCAAAAAAGGAGAATGCTGGGCAAGAAAGGGTATCTATAAAGTTGTGCAAATAAAGAATGCAAATAAACCATGGGATTTTCCAGGGGGGAGTTAACAACAACCCCACACTGCAGTGACTTGTATTTTGTGTCCTTGTAACACTTGCATTTCTGTAGCATAAATAATATACTGTGCAAAGAAAGTTTACTGGACTGACATTAATAAAAATGTATTATTTCATCTTGAGAGAAAAAAATCCAGAAGCAGGCTATAAAAAAACCCGCTTAGATCTGAGCACTATTTTAATGTTTGAATAAGCATGATATATTGTGAATCACTGAAAAGAAATTATTATTGCAGACAAATAGATGTTTCCATCTTTGTCAATTTCTTACAGCCCCTCTTGAGTGCATATTTTGGAAAGAGTTCCCAGGGCTTTGCTAGGACAATAAACCACAGCTGAGGAAATGCATCTCTCACCAATGTCCCCAAACTGCTTTGAAAAAGAGAGCCAGACGCAAATGCACTGCTGTTTGGCATAGGTTGCTTGAATGGGGCAACATGAGGGTGTCTGCTTGCTTTCTGGGGTTTTTTGTTTGGTTTTTTTTAAAGTGTGTTTTGTGACGAAACAAAGTGTGAAACCATCCTTCTCATAACAGGAAAAAAAAATAAAAAACAACACATACCCAAAAAACCCCCAACAATGCAACAATGCGCACTTATCCCTTCCCAGCTACCCAACAGGGCCTGCTCACAGCAGCAATATGTGGAAAGCAACAGGACTTGAGAGCCTGGAAACAAATACTGCTACCACAACTGCATTCCCAGTCCAGGATGGAATAACAGCAACCTCGATTCTCTCAACAGGTAGTAAAGGTTGGATTTGTGAAGGAGGCAGAAAACAGGAGTTAACCTCTCTGTCTTCGTAGAGTATCAGACGCCAGGCACATGCCACTGTCTCCCTCTGCCACACAGGACAGTCATCCCTAGGAAGCCTGCCCGAGTATTTTAATGGTCCTTGTAATGCCCTAAAAAAAAAAAAAAAAAAAACCCAAACCAAAAAAAACCAACAGTCCCACAGAGGATATGGTAGGTGTTAATACCTTTAGCTATAAAAATACTTAGTCAGCCTCTGATGTGTTTTAGGCTCTGTGATCTTTCCTAAGACCGACCGCTGGACTGCTTACCAAGGAGACATGTATTGCTCCCTACACTCACCCGCAGCATCGCCTGCTGCACTACAGCAACAGCACAAACACCCACAGACTTCACGGAATACTTTTACTTGCAGTTATCATACATAAACCCCACCATATCATCACTAATCTCCAGAATTGATACAAAGAAATAGTAATAAAGAGGCATTTAGTATAATTAAATTGGAAAGGAAAATGGTTGCCTTCTACATCACCAATCGGCTACGTGTTCTGCTCAACGCACACTGCACTCTGCCGACAAGGTCTTCTCAGGGCAAGATAGCAATGCTCAACTCCATATATCAGCACTCGATTTACTTTTAAATAGGTTGGCCAAATCAATAGCTACAAGAGGGATTTCTCAAATAAGAATGTAAGGTCATTAAATTCAAAACTATAGAATAACCATTTTTCTCTGAAGCTGAGTAGCGCTACACAATGCAGCTGCCACAAAAGAACAACGAAGGATCTAATACTATAATCATGTTCACGGTACCAAAGAACTTGATTGTTTACAGATATCCACTGCGAGCGTGATTCAACAAGATGCACATTTTCACATATATGTAGGCTGGTCTGAGAGGATATACACAAACTGATCTTAGACAACACAGCTGAGAAGGAAGAAATCCAGAGCACTAACCCAAGAGTATGATAGAAGAAACAGATTTATTTTCTTACAATTCATTACTATTTTTAGTTCTAAAATGGGTTATTGAGAGAGAAAAAAAATAAAATACTAACATGGGAGATTTAAAAATCAGAACGCTTTGAAATTCTCTCTGTGGGTAGAAGTAAAAATCCAAGATTCTTCTTCCTATACTGAAAATACATTTTGGGCCATTTCTATATTCCCTTCTCTGACCCCACGTTTAGCACCACAGCATCATACCAAACAAGAAAAAAATACTCTGAAAAACTGCACTACATGACTTCAGATGACCTACTGATTTGAAGCTTTAGAAAGAGACACTGAACTCAAAAAGTTGTGGTTTGGGGGTGGTGATGCTTGTTTTTACAACTCTATATATTTATAATCTTTTTTTATGAAGAAAAAGCGGTAAAAACAAAACCGCACCTTTACCCTTCACCATGGGCAAAAGTGATGAGAGACTTGCTTCCAAGTACGTGGGAAAAAAAAAAAATAAATAGTGAATCACCGCTCTACTGCTATAGAAGTCCATAACACAATGATACCTTGGATATTTCATACAGTTATGACCGCCCTCTCCCCAAAACAGATTGAGAGAATATGAAAGGATATATCATAGGTATGGAAAAGCACCTACTTATGGTCAGGGCTCAACAAATTACACTCTTCAGGTCAGAGAGCCAGCTGTCCATGATCACCCATGGCACAAGTGAAGGTGAAAACGGAATAATTACTCCCTGTTTCTTGTAATACAAAACCTTTAATCCAAATGAATCAACAGTAGTGGGTTTAAAACAAACGGAAGGAAACTTTGCTCATAAACTGTACCGCAGCCGCAGACAGGACTGCCCCAGGATGCTGCGGAGGCCAAGGGTATAAAGCACCAAATTGCAACACCTGCTGCTGCTAATTTCAGCTGGTTTTATTAACCAGTGCTTTACCAGTTATGCAAAATGGGACACATGCCGTCACATAGAGACCACGTATGCATTAAACAACAAGGAACACACAGATAACTCATCTGCAATGAAAAAACCCAGAATCTTTACTTGTCCTGACGATGAGAAGCAACACCTTTCTTTTGCACAGAACTGCTGAAATTTAAGTTTTCAGAGAGAAGTTTAATTTGAGAATACACTTCTGCTGTTCTCCAAATTACAGAGCATCTCCTTAACAAAAAGCCTCAGTCACAACTTCCTCCCACATACACTTGCACCCAAAATTAAACCAAAAATGAGAAGACAGCAAAACAAGGAACTAACTGCACTATGATAATGGGATACTTCATTAAGCAATGAGCAAGACACTGAAATCTCATTTCTGATGTATTAAGAAAAATCTCTTATAGACAGTTATAAACCAAACACATCGGAAATGTAATTAAGAATCACCCTGCACAGATGACTTCGTTGACCTACTTTGTCCTCTTCTTCATCTATATGCTATTGTTTACCATCTTGTTCTTTCTTAGAGACAAAATTACTTAAATTGCTTTTCTTTCCTGATCTACAAGCATATAATCAAATTAACATCTAAACAATTATGCAAAATGCGCCATCCTAGATGCACCACAAGTAAGAAAGTAAGCTACACACAAATGTACATCTAAAACCCTTAACGCTGACAGATACACAAAGAATTTCTCAGTTACCATCTCTTTCAGGCTCTTTACTCATTTTAATCTCAGTCAGTTACTAAAACTGCTTCAAAAAATGGGATTTATAGTCTACACATACAAAGAGATAAGTTTTTAAGCCATGGTACAATGCATGAGTCATTTAAAGTACCACAAACCCCTGCAGCTAAATTTAAAAAGAAAAAGGTTACTGAATGTAATCCTCCAGTAATATTGGAAAACTACGTAAGAAAATTCTGACTACAAACTGTTTATTTTTTCCACAAACAAAGGTTCTAATAAAGGGTAAATGAATACATCACTTACTTGTTTTGCTTTTGAAATGAAACTCCACAGCAGTTTTAAAACACACACTTTAGTATTTTTCTTTGCTAAATATACAGGAAGGCTTTGGTAACAAAAGGAAAGCATAGCAGATCCGTCCATTTTTATAGATCTTTAAAGTATTGATCTATTTTTAAATCCCGTGTTTTACATAGAAAGCAGCAGTAATCTGGTATTAACAGAAGCAATTATCAGATGCTCTGAAATGCTAAAAAACGCATTACAAATGTGGCAAAACTTTCAGCCTGAACTAAGAAGACCTCATAGTCAACTTCACTAATCTCTGCCTGTTAAACTAGCTTTTGTTAAACAAAACGAAAGAAATCAAATAAACTCTGTTATCTTAAATGTAACATGTCTATGTGGTACCTTGAACTCTGAGAATAGAGTTCAGCAATATTCTCCCCTTTAAAAACGAGAACATGAAGAACGATCTACACACCAGCGCAGTCCTCATCTGCTCCCTCTCTTAATCCAGCCATTGTTCATTGGATTTTCTTTCCACGTCTCCTAGCTGCTCTCCCTGTGCCACGGGGGTCATTCACCCATTAACAGTCACAGAAACCTACTAGTTTTCCTTGGCCAGCTTTCTTAATGCAGGACAAGCTTAGAGAAGCTAAGCAATGCTGGGACTGCAGTACAAGGTGACAGGAGTCTTTTCAGCTTCCCCTGCCACAAAGGGGATCAAAAGCAAGAGGTGCCAAATCACACCTCTTTCTTGGCAAGGCATCCAAGCCCCTCATGGTAAAAACACAAAGAGTGGGTATCATTCTCACAACTGCTATTCCTTCCAGAGTGACAAGGCAATAAGTAAATAAGGGTATGTTTGATGAGCTATGGGTAAAATGGCACGTAGTTTTTAAACTATTAATTTACTGATTTCCCTGGATTATTAGTATCTTGAAACAACATCTTGCAAATGTGTTGTTGCATCAGACAACATCAACAATGTTTTAATGAAGGTTTTGGTAAATCTTCTTGAATAAAGCCTAGAACAACTTCCTCTTTGAAGTCAGAGGTCAGCAGGAAGCTATAACTCTCACATAGATGCGCAGCTGAAGTGCTGCTGTGATGCAAAGGTATTAAGAATACATAGTCTTGTTTAATCTTTTCTATAGTAAATATTACAGCACTTCAAGGAGGTCACACTCAGTAACTTCATACTTCATGATACTATAGCTTATAAAGAGGCTTTTAAAAAAAACAAGACAGGTTGTCTACTGCTTAAATATGTTAAAAAGTTTATACAGTAAGCTTTTTATGCTGTCTTACCCATCAAACTCAGATTATTTGAGGCAAAAGTGTTGCTTAACCACAGACTTCACCCCCACTGGCTCCTGCTTGGAGGGGCGTTCATAAAAGGTTCTTTAACTACAGCCAAATACATTGCTAATTAAGGTTTAGTCACTAGTGAATAAAACCAAACAAACTTAAATCATTTTCTGATATTATAAAAATGATACTTCAAAAAAAAAAAGCATCAGGAACAGGAAAAGCTAAAACTTAGTAAAGTCATATAATGTCTCTATAACGCACTTATATCTTGATTTCCAGTAACGAGAACGAGCATACATATGCCACTTTCTTCGTGCAGTTTCAGGAGCACTCATCCCCTCACTATTACACCAACACAATTTCTGTGCAGCAAAGAGAGCTTTTGCTTTCCACTGGCTGCCCGCGGAAAGTCAGGCTGTAGAGCAGAAGACAGTAACACTTATCGCTAGCGCCAGAAAACTACTACCAAGAAGTGCACCGCACTCAGTATTAGTCATTCATTTCAAACTTGAAGCGTCTATTTCCTGGAAAATGCTATTCAAAGACTTGGCTTTTTTTGCAGAACTTGCCTAATGAATGCTTATTAGCAGTAAAGCTCGTTGATACGGCCCACGGTAACGCATCTTTCAGGCTTTCAGCGACGTGATCCTGACTTTCTTCACTCCCCTCTGGGGGTGACTGGCGCTTGCACTTCCTAATAACATATAGTATGGGTTTTTCCTTTGTGCAACCTTTTTATCCCCAGTTGGGCTGAAGCTCAACATCAGTAAAGTCCAATACAAAACTAGGATTATTTCTGTCCCTTACAATGTGGTTTGGTTTTGGTTTGGTTTTTTTCATCCTTTTCCCTTAGTGCTGCTAAGTCAAATGAAAAATAAACCTCACATATGCAAAGGAGGAAGCATGGACAATGACAGGACACTCAAAAAAGGAAAAAAAAGAATAAATAAATCTAAGCTAGCTCTGTAAACACATTCCAGGGCTGAAAGATTTTGTAACCTATTAATAACTGCTGAGCCATCTAGGCACAAGTTAGGAAGGTATTTAATATATTGTTTATAAAATGCTTTTCTTTGTTGACTTACTACCATTCACAACCACACTTGGTTGGTACTCTGCATGATACTGTGTTCTGTATCACCATATCTTTGGCGTATGTCGTCACTTTTCTGGGCACAGGAATTTCTAGAGGGAACGACTGCAGTTCATCACGCATAAAGCGGATTTTATCCACACACCTGGGCATTCTATCAATACCCACAACTCTTAACACAGCTATATATGAAAAGGCATTCTTATTTCACTGCTCACATATTTTATTTGAAGATAATTAAAAATTATATTATAATGTCTGAGAATTTCAGATTTGAGGAGTCAGCGTATCTCAACAAACCACCGTTTTCCATCGCTGCTATATAATGAACATTTTCTCAACAACCTGATGAAGTTGAAAAAACTGATTTCAAATTCATCTCTCTCAAGCATTGGTGTTCAAAGTAGATCTAAGAATAAAATCTGGCTCCCTGCCTAACCCTGCATATTTGCAATACTCACATCATTCCAATATGTCTAGTTGATACGCTGTAGAGTTAAACAAAATCCTCCAGAAATGCTGGTGAACAAAGTATGAATATGACAGGGTAATTCACAGTCCAAAATATTGATTTATATTTCAAGTGTGGTTTCTTTGGTTTCTAAGATGTATTATCTTCTGGTAACGGATCAGTATTGCTCTGTTACAGGAATAGTAATTTAAGATAACACACAGCATACACTATCATTTCTTTTTGTTTTACATATATGACATGACTTCTAATATTCCCATGAAATAGATTAATTGAATACATGCTGCTGGGACTTAAAAAATTGAGGTTCTGGAACATCAATCAATAGAAAAGCACTTTCTCACTTTCTGTAACGCTAAACTGTTCCAACTTTTATCTCAGACTAGGCAGTTTGTATTTATTCCATGATTTGCATTGTGTTCAGACCCACAAGCACAAAGCTACTATGTTAACTGCTATGCTAATATATACTGTTCTACATATCCTAAGCAACATTAACTAAACGCAGGCCTTAAAAAAAAAAAAAAAAAAGGCAAACAAAAAAAACCCACAACCACCAAAATCATTTTGGTTTCATTGCATATGAAGCCCTTCAAAACAACACTTTGTTTGCAACTATTGTTTCTGCTGTTCTGGCACTTCCTGTCCTAGCAAGACTTTTTGTCTTGGTTACTGAAAGATGAATATTTCAAGATGTGCTGACAATTAAAACATACTGGTCATGCCTACATGAATAATTCCTAGTGTTAAAACACACAGGACCAGAACTCCAGTAGCAGGAGTACCCTAGTAGCACACCTCAGTATCGGGTTTCCCTGTTTATATTAAGATATAAGGAGGAGTGTACATGGTGAGACACGAAGTAAACAATGCACTTTTACCAGATTATAAAACCGCGTTATGTTTTTAAGACACAATGTGAGCAATTCTGATTTGGCTCCACACACAGCCCAGTTATGTTCCCAGCAGGAATCCCGAAGAACTGCACATACTAAGGGTATGTATTTACTTTACACAGACTGACTCTGAATCCATGTTACAATGCAACCATAATGAGTGCCTCTGCAACAAGTCCTAAATTGAATTAATTTCAGACTCTCTGTTACAGAAGTCATTAATGACAATGTTAAGTGGTGAGCGCGCAGATCACTCTGCAATCCCAGGCCACAACTTCCTGAAGTGACTGCATACACAGCCAATTTTTTATCCTGAATACTCGTGTGTCCCTTTAGATGGGCTATTGAGCATTTTCAAACTTGGACAGCTTGTGAAGTACAGCCACCGTCCACCACAAAGCCAAAATTTCTACTGGGTACTCTTTGCAGAAAACACCTTATACCTTCATTTTCACAGTGTATTTTTCAGTTTACGAGAGTCAAACAGTCATAGAAAGCACCACCAACCAAAACACCCAGGTGGGAGAAGCCTCTGCGAGAGCAAATGCTGTTACCAAGAAGTTTTCTGGGAAATGCAGAGAAAAGCAGCGTTTCAGAGCTGAGACACCTTCAGTCCCATGCTAGGAGAGTCAGGCAAGCCTACAGATTGAACTGCAGTAATTTAGGGCTGGAAGCAAAGTACTTTTTCTCTTTCTAGAGCTTCAAAGCACACTGCAGTTTCAGATCTTTCTCATCTACCTAAAATACACGAAGCAGATCATATACAAGCAGACTAAATTTGTGTTCCCCAGCCATTTACAGAGCAAGTGCTCTGGCTTTGCCCATCCTCATGGATTTACTGGCTTCAAGAGCTCTGCTGTCCACAGCCAACACCAGTTCACCCACCTTCCCACTTCCAATCTTCATCCTATTTCACTTCCACTGAAAGTTCTGGTAGTTTAATTTATTTTTATTATCGTTTGATCTGGTTTATCCTCTCCGTCATTTTCCCCAATAGCAGGAGCTGAAAGGATTATTGTTTTTTTCACCGTTGAAAACACAACACAAATTCCCTCCAAGAATTGCAAGGCCTGACAAGTATTTTCAACTACAAAGTAGTTGTAGCTAGATTTGTCAGTGTCCAGCAACATCACACAAAATTCTTTATTTAAATAAAGACAGTCACCATTACTAGTTGCCAGAGAACTGAAGCTAAGCTTTAATTTCTTATAGTTCTTCTTGCCAGTGAAAAATGTTTTCAGCCAGGCACTTTAGAAGCATTTCTCTCAAGCATTTATTTTTTTTGTCACGCAGTTCCATTGCACTGATTTCTAACACCAGAAACAGAATGCAAAAAAACAGATTTCAAATTATTCTTTGTAAGCTATAGCACATTATATCAAGACTGAAAAAGCAAGTTCTCTTTTTAAATTGCTTACTTATTAATTACACATGCTGGTTTGATCTGACTTGTGTAAGTATTTTTAGACCAGACTTTGCAAGATGCTACGGGGCTCTGACCCCAAGTAAAAGCAGATGTAAACATCCACTTACATTGCATGGGACATGCCCATTCCCAGAAACTAAATGGATATATTCAGCCGCACCAATTAAAAATGCCTGATTGAAACAGCAACTGAGTGCTCAAAACCTCACTGAACTCGGTTCCCAGTGTCAGAAAGCTTTACCTGTCCTGGCACACAGTCGCTGTCAAAACAGCTACCTGTGACATGACAGGAAAAGTTCATTAGTTTCAGCTAAAGTAGTAAGCAATTTACCTGCCACTAGGGAACTAAAGTCCTTTTTTATCTGGCAATATTCTTAGCAGGGAGAAGATACCTAGAATATGAATACCAGCAAAACTCTTTCCCTGACACAAAGTTTTTCAGAATGTCCCATGTTGTGTCACGCTACCATTAACTATTGTCAGTTCTATGAATTACTGCACGATACCAACCTAGCATAATTATGCTCTTTAGACAGAATTTCGTTCACGCAAAATGAAATTCAATCTATCTCCAAATGTGCAATGCCTTAAAGTGACCATGGGCGACAAGGATCTAACTTATTTGTTTTTTTCCTTAAGAGCTAAGTTTTACTATGTGAACATAAAACTGGAAGGCACCAGCAAAGCTGTTGAAACCATTTCCTCAAAAAAAGGACGTGAGTTTAATATAACCCTGACACAATTCCAACACTCAGAGTACTCTGGATGCCCAAAAGCCACCAGGACGATGGCAGGAGAGAGTAAGGGCATCCCTAGGTTGTTGGTTTTTTTTTTTCCCAGTTTCCTGAACTGGCAACACATTTATTTTAAGAAACCCAAAAAACTTGACATTAATGCTCAGAGATGAAACAACAGCCTATGCTAGATTGCATGGCATGAAAATCCCACCAGTTCCTCTTATCAGACCTCCGTGAGAAACACTTCCTGCCAGCTCCAGCAGCAGCCCCACCAGCACCCACAGGGCAAGGCTGCCAGGTGCCGCCAGAAGCAGGAAGGATGCTTACCTCACATGCTGCTTTTAGCAGGGCTAGCTATTTGAAGTAACACACAAACAAACAGCAAACGCTCACAGTTTAGGAGCCAAACATCCTCCAAAGGATAGGAAGAGGACGCGTGAATGATCAGCTCTCGCTTGCAAGATTAAGTTAGAAAACTGTTTCCCTCTTGTCACCATAAAGGCAGTGCTTTCACTCCATTATTTCAAACTCATTACAGACCTCCAGGTGAGTTTACAACTGTCACACGATCCTTGTATTTTACCTCTTTCTGCTTTCTTATTTTGCATATAAACAGAACATAAACACGCTCACCGAACAGAAAACACTTTTACATTTGCTTTTTATATTGCATCTTAACCCGAGGATATAAAAATTACCATCGTTCTTCAATAATGCAACTCCATTCCTGCAAACAGCTGCCTTAAAATGTGAAGCTTTCCTTTGCAGCTTCTGAGGGAAATGATGCTGTGCCTTGTAACCATCATCAGCACAGTTTCTCTGCATCAAGTGCAACTCCCACAACACAGTTAAACTCAACATTTAGTATCCACTATTTAAATACAAAGATATTTTTTATTTAGCTTGTCCTATAACAGAGCAAAAGAACTGCCTCATCCCAAAAGCAAACATTGGACTCCATCTACACAATGACACCATAACTTTACGATATTTAGGTGGGTTCTAAAACGGGTTCAACTGGTACAACAGATAAAACCCTTGATGCAAACAGCATCCAAAGTCAGACGAATAGGAATTTCTTGTTCTCTATTAGAAGGTAAGCAGAAGTATTAATGATTCTTTGCATCACTCTTTCCCATTCTGAGTTTAAGGAAAAATGCAATGGTAACCAAGGTATTTTGCCATCGCTGGTTTATGATGATTATGCCTCTATGATGATTAAAACTTGGCATTAACTAAGAAAGTTTGTAAAATTTCTCCAAAAGTAAACACAGAAGCCCTAACTAATATTCAGTCACAAGCTTGTAATTTTAGCTAAATTTTAATCTACATGTGAATACCCACTCAAATGTGTAAAGAAACCAGATCCAGATTCAAGCTCTAGGAAACGTAATCTAAGGGCGTTGTTCAAGCCTTATTTCTAATTAAGGATGTAATACTTGGACAGTACCTTCCAAACGAGGATTAAGAATTTTGCAAAGGAAGACAGTATGACTGTAAACTGCTGCCTTGGCTTTCCTAGCTCAGGAAACGCAGATACCACACCCAAAATCTTGTTCAGGCCTTTTTTCTGTCACCACTTCTGCTTTTTCTCTTCTGTTTTCCATATAAAGTTCTGTATTAAGTTTTAATCTTTTCTCCTAAACCAGAGTCACAAAATATAAGAAGTCTTTGTACACCCAAACTATTCAGTTCTAAGTGTAGAGCTACAGTTCCAAAACACATGGAAAAATGTCAAAGGCAAATATAAGGAGTTAATGTTTTCAGGATTTTAGTACTTTATCTGTCAGTCACGTAGAATCTTCTATCCTCAGTACGTGCCTGTAAATATCATGTTTTTACCTGGATCTTGGAGTTATCATATGTCAGCCTACCACAAAAAAAATACAGATTCTTAACACATCTGTTGCAAAACAGTACTATGCCCAAAATTATTTTAAGGAATAACAATAGCACTTTACTGGGAAAACTTATTTTGACTTCAGGGGTTTTTAAACTCTTCATGAACAGTTACGTAACTCTTCCCTTTGTAGCCCTGATGATTTTTTATATTATTAACAAACAGAAGTACCTATCCCAACAGTTGTATGATGAGCACGTGCATGTGCATATACATGTATCTGCATCCCCAGATAATATCACCAGCAGCAAAGGAAAAAGAATGAAAAAGACAGTTTCTGTGAACCAGACAGGAAACCCTACACTTCAGCCTCTTCAAGTCAGCGCTAGAGAGAGAAGTGTCTTATGGCTTTGCAAAAAGCATTTTAAACCTTGAAAGTTTAACCACTTTTCAAAGTTTTTTTAAGTAGATTTTAAATCTTCTATACATGAAAGATAAGTCATTAAACTATATATGAAGAGAGCTAGCAGCATAACACATCTCTTTAAGAACCATAAAGCTGTGTGTAAGATGGACTGGTCGGTGTGTGGGAGGGCAGAAGCATGCCGACATTAGCTTAGAAAAATATGCAAACTCTTAACACTTCTGAATGCAAGCAATTTAAAAGCCAGCAAACTATCCCCCAGGCAGCCACCTCAAACAGTTAAGTACTAAAATGAAACTAAAATTAAATTTGAAAAAAGCACACAAACATCAGCTTTCATACTCATTGACTAAATTACACAATACAGGTTGCTGTTTTCAGCTTATATTCAGTGATATTAATACTAGTATGATCATTCGAATGAATTTCATGCAAAATTCTTTTTATAGCAAGTTAATATTTGTATCAGTTAACTCCTCAAGTTTTTCCCTTTTAACTTCACTGCCCAAAACCCAAACACACTGCTGAAAGTGGCATATGGCATTACAGGAAAAAACAACGCAGTCGGGCAAACGCCTGCAGGGGAATAATTCATCTCTACCAGCATCGATACCAGAGCGCCTGCCCCCACATTACTACAGCTGGAATGTCTGGAGCAGAGCAGCGCCTGATGCTCCTCCCAGGACCATCCTCTGGCTGCTGGGGAGTAGGGTCGTCCCTCCCCACCGAGGTCTCTTCTCCCCAGTGAAGAATGCAGGGGAGATAGGAGAAAGGGCTTCCTTGACCTATTTCTCCAGCAGCTCTCACCCTTTCCCCTCCCACACACACATATCTGCACCCACCTCCAAATTACACATACATCCAAGAATCTCTGTAGGTTGGTGAAAAAAAAAAAAAAAAAATCCGTAGGAAATGAGGCCCTGAAAAGCAGCAACATTTTCCTCCACAATTTTGCATCTGTGAAGAGAAGCTGAAAACTGGAGTGACTAACCCTCCATTGCACAGTCTCTGGAGAATGAAAGGAAAAGGTAAAACGCATCAAAATGTCAATCTTTATCTTAGATGCAAAATCACAGTTGCTGTAATTGGTTTTGTTGTTCATAATTCTTCAACACCCGCTCTCGGCTAGTGACAGTCCAAACACTCAGAGACATTGTTCATAACCTGAGGAGCTTCCCAATTAAATGAAAGAAATTTTAATATAATGAAAACAGTCATTTAGATACAACTGGAGGGTTTAAAGTTATACAAAAGATTATAATTTATGAAGGACCTACAGGTACACTTGGTGCTTGTACATGAGAGCGCTTCAGCCATACTCTGGCTTTAATTCCTTAGTTTTGTCAAAAAGGATGAAAGTGACACGCAATCTCAGGCACTACCTGCTTTTGCCCTCAAAACATTTACATAATCCTCAACAAAGGACTGTGAAATATTCTGCTCCTAATCAATCAGTAATCCTGTAGAGAAACCCGGCTAGAATTATATGCCCTCTTCCAAGCTTTTTAGGTACCACCATTTGAAAATTTCAACAGAAAAAACAAGAAACCATTACAGGGAAGCAGCACTAACCTAAATAACAACACATGAGTTAATGAGTTGGGCAGGGTGGATGTTAAGCTTAATGAAACTTCAGAGAGGTATGGAAAGAAAGCCTGTACTTTTTATATATAAAAGCTACATCTAAGACTGTAACACATAGCCCATGTTCTGAAATGGCATTGTACAAACTGGAAAAGCATCTTTTAACTTTTTATTGGTATAAAACAAATTGTGATATGGTGACACAATATTTGAGACTAAAAATCTACAAATAAATATGAGACTTGCAAGAAAGCTTATCTAGTTCATAGCATTATATAGTTGCTCTTCATAGTCACCTGAAGAACACAGCTTGCTTTGAAAAGTTAGAGAAACCTAACCTTCTGTAGGCCAGTACTTATTTAGTATCCTTCCACTTAGAACCAACAGTGAAAAAGGTTAGCAGTATATAAAGATTATATCAAAAGTTTTAATTGCTCTTAAAAAGAACCCTGCAGACTTCTTCATGTCTTACGCTGATAGAGTTATCTTTTCAATCACTTTTCAAGTGATGCTCTGCAAAAAAGAGTACGGCAGAGGAAAAGAGTTATCTGATCAGCATGTTACACCCACAGGCTCACAGTCTGTGGTTAATAAACAGCTCTCCACAGCGAAGAAAAAAAAAAAAGAAGAAAAAAATAGTGCTTGACCACAATCCTGAAAGCAGCTTTGGAAGACTCTTAATCAAAACCCTACCAAAGCTAGATGGGTTACCCATGGACAGAGCTACCGACTGTATTCAAGTTTTATTCAGAATTGGTACCTTCTTGGAATTACATACCTTATTAGTACCTTACAGACATAGTCAAACACCATACAAAGAATTTTGCATTTCTGCCCTAATTCCTGGACTTCATTCATACAGTTCTTAACTCCACCGATAACAATTAAACTGGTTTTCATGGTTTTTCCTTGAAAATTTAATGAAAAGACGACCCTTTAAAGAAAAAAAAATTTAGAGATCATTCATCACTAAGATTTATTATCATTCTGGTACAGGCAAGATAAACTACTGGAGTTCTTCGTTCAATTCAACAAAACCTATTAAACATCTCTGAAGATCATGTATCTAGCCCTAGGGCTGTAGAAGGCTTCTTTAGCATTCAAAGAAGAAACTGAGACAAAGCAATCAATTTTCAAGCCTCGTTCAAACAATTATTCTTTGCTTGAACAGAAAATGAACTGCTATTTCAAAGGGGTTTTCAGGTAAAACTTGAACAGTCAGGACTAAAACAGCCCTAGGCCCAAACTATGACACTCAGTGGTTGTATTTCCTGGATCTACCTGCACACTCCATGGAGCCTTTTTGCTGCTCTTCGTATGTGCTATAATCAAAGAAAATGAAGGTGTTGCAAACAGCACTCTCTTAACCACACAAACTGAAACCAATCTGAGTCATCTTCTTGGGAAACTGTGGACAGAAATGCTGAAGACCTTATGTTCACAGAAATTGTTGCACATTGCCTTTCTACTGCTAGCTGCTATATTTCCATTGCCTTTTGTGTCTGGCCTCTGCAATCCAGTTTTAATAAAATCAATACAGGATGTAAAGTTTATAGAATGAATTAAATTACCAACTGTATCTTTACATATTTTACCAAAATCTGAAGTTCATACATATATATGTGTGTATGCACATACGGTATATGTTTGTGTATGCATAGATAAATATATACTCTTCACAAAGATTTGATGGTTGGACTCAATGATCCCAAGGGTCTTTTCCAACCTAAATGATTCTATGATTACACTAGCACTGTTATTTTGAACATGCCCTGTGGAAGAGTTCAGAAACATCAACTTTGCAGAAATTCAGTTTACTTTTCACGATAGAAGGACATGGATAGAAAAAAGTTTTTTTTAAAAAAAAGACAACTGCAGACTGCTTTGGTTAGCCAATTTCTAGGCTCAAGCATATCTTACAATGCCAGGCACAGTATAACTTTCAAGGGACAAGACAGTGCCAGAAGAAGAGTAAAGCTGCTGTAGGAGCAGCTCTTGTACAATCTTGAACCAATCACTTCACGTAAGACTATGCGCTCAGGACAACTGTAACACTGCATTACTCCTGATACCCGGAAAGGGTGATACAGCCCAAAGCGAAAAAAACTTGCATCTTTTTACTGTAAAGCTGAAGTGTAATGCTCATCCTTAAAATAACACAACAGTTTTGGTAATATTAATATCTGCTATCAAGCCATCCTCTGGGTCTGTACATGAACATTTAATACAGAAGGCAAGCTGATGATGTTAAAATAGGCAAAAAAATTTACTATTTCTTTTGGTTGCTTGTTCATGAAGGAGTGACACAGGAAAGAATTACGAAAATCTGCAACTGCCTAGGAGGCAATGTAAAACCTTTCGCTATGAGGTGCTACTGACACTGCAAGCCAAATTCACAATTAACAAATCCGGGGCTGTTCGAATAGCTTAGCGCCCATCTCCCAGTCATTAATTAACAGAAGTTAATTAATCTCAAAGTTTTGCCACAATCGGGTTATGAATTTTCCCAAGAAAAAGTTATCACGCTACCTAGGTACTATGTTTCAACATGTTGTGTTGACTTGAGCATAACTTGACCATCCAGCAAAGGACTGAAAGTTATGACACAGGCTACAATCTGCTTTTGCTTCTAAAAGGTTTTTTCCTCCTCTTTGGAATATATGCCTCAGCTGTCTAATTAAATACAGCTGAAATGCAATTTTCAAGGTAAAGTCTTAGGTGATATCAAAGGCATCGTTTACACCGAAAATACGGTAAGCAATACATTCTAAATTGTTGAGGGAACCATATCCCGTTTTGTGCTGAAAGTAGACATTAAGCTCCTCTAATTTTTTTAAACGTAACTTGAGTGAGGAATAATCAAAGCTTGTTGAGCAACAGCAAAAAATGTTACAATTCATGCTATTAGTTCAATGGTGTGCTCCGTTATAAGAATATTTATGTAAAGAGTATCCTTTTCTCTCTCCTGCCCCAAAAGTGAGAAAAGCGTTAGAAGAGCAATGCTATTACACGCTCCTGTAGTTTAAAAACAGAGAAAGAGAAAGAGCAGCCCAAAAGGACAGTCTACTCAGTCAGTTAAGAAATAAATATTCAAGTACGCAAGCTACTCTTAAATTGCAAAAGCCAGGTATCCAATGGCAAAACAAAATTTTGATCCAACTATAACTAAAGATACGTTAGCACGACTAAGCCTATAACCCATTCAGGAGCTACCTACCATACATGAAGTGATAAGTTTATATTAACCTACATGAAACCTCTTAGGTGTTTACATGGAGTAGAAAATGTTGGAAAAATCAGTGGAATGATTTAAGAACAAATTTAAGAGTACATATAAACCTTGCTGCATTTCATGTATGTATGATCCTTTATAGCTGGAAGAGCCCTAGGACACTGTGAGACCCAAAAAATTAACATTGCTTAGAGAGCTATGCTATAATTAAGAAGTTATCTAAAAACACTTTTCCAAAAGAATAACAATAATCTTTATAGCAAAATTTTTCATCATGTCACACTGTTGCAAGCATATAGCGTCCTCATAAAAACCTCACCTTATTAATAGCTACACATGCAGTAGGGCTACCTCAACTTTCATTTGTTAGAACGCTTACACACTGGCACAGGGAAATTAAAATGCAGGAGAACACACACTACAGCAGATCTTGAAAAGAAAAAGCTTAAAGATACATGGGTCACATTAAGGTCTTCCTCTCGCCTAAGTCGGCTTCTCCTGCTGCTCACTCATGCGGGGAGATCATAATTTTGTGTCTGTGATATTTCCACGGCAACACTGGTGACAGTGATGTCACAAATTCAGCCCTGACATAGCTTCAGGATCAAGTACAAGGAGCAGATGGGATGCGAGGGAGAAAGCCGCTATTTAAACACAAATCTCTTTCATAAGAAAGAAAGAGGCATGAGCAAAGAAACAGGTGAATGGATCACATTTTCAAGTATGATATATTCAAAAGATTATCCTAGCATGAAAATCTATTTAAAGGCAAGACCTACAATACAGGGTAACTGTCAAATTTGTTAGGCCTTATAATAAACCAACCTTGAAAGCTCCCTGTTTAGCATGATAAGCCTTGTGCTCCATTTCTAAAGTGGCGGTGAAGACAATACACTTTTGTCCCTTGTGAATTTCCTTTAAATAACTTTAACATTCAGATATATTAATTTGATACATCACTGTGCTCATAATACCACATGTAAATATGATGTCAAGCCCTCACTGGAGTGAGTTTGTTATCTGAATTAGATATAATATGAAGGAAATTAAAACGAATGCCAAATGGATCGCCAAGTACAGCAGGATGATAACCGGAATATTCAGCCGGCCCAATTTGATTGGTAAAAGGGGAACTGTACTTTTGTGCGGATCTGCAGACTCATGCGAGAATCAATACAACCTCCAAGTCATCTGAAACACCCCTAAACCTTGCAAGTCACACGCTGCAGACTCCAACACTACTGGTATCAGACCTCCTCTTTGCCTTTGGCCACCCACCCCATGGACGAACAGCAACCAAGCCCACGTGGGGTAGAAGGGATGACAGCAAAAAGTGGAATAGAAGAGGGTGCACCCACAATACAGTCACAAATACAGTCTCCACATTAACTAAGGCAACAGTTCAAGGAGATGCACAGATTTCTTAAAGATGCTACTCTCCACAGGGGATAGCTGACAAACAGCACGAAACACTCACCAAGGGAGGCAGGGGAAGTGACTATGACCAGAATTCAGTCACAAGCGGCCATTCACAGAGCTGCAGGTAACGAGAAGTGGTTTCTTATGATAGTAGAAGTAGAAAGATGCAAAACAAAAATCAGAAGTCAAAAGGGAGATAAAAGGAACTAAAAGGACATAGATCCACGTTCTGATCACAGAAGAAAAAAACCCCATATTTTTCAAGATTTCAACATGAAGACATGAAAGGATTATCAACAGTCTAGCTCTCAGGAGGGAAAGGAAGAAAGGGAAATTGAATAAAATCTGCAGGTGGAAGCTGGGCCTAAGCCGAGATGTGAACAGGCCCCCAAGAAGGGCTGTCAGGTGGAAGCAGAGACTAAACGCACAGCGCGAGGAGGAACAGATCATAAGTCAAGTAGCTAAGCAAGGTTCACAGACATCACCTATGAAACAACCAAGGTAAAAACTGCAAAAGGGAGAGAATAGAAACTAGAATGTGCCATGACACAAACCACACGATGACCAGAAAGGTAAGAAAGCCCATCTGATTTCCCAAACCATGACTGTACCAACAGCAACTCAAAAAAGCAGGCAATAAACCAAACGACACTGGCTGGTCACAAAAAAGTGAAAATACCCAAGGACTGCACCAGGACCAAGATGTCATTCTGCAATTAAATGAGCAATCTTACGAAGAGGAGAAAAAAGAAAAGGGGGGGGGGGGGGGCGTGAAGCAGAGGAACTTGAGATATCAATAATGGATAATATATAACACAACAGGTCCAGAAAAGCCTGTTGGTATTGTCAGGAAAAGACCTAAAGAGCTACAATTGCTTAGCTTCAGCAAAAATGTTGTTTGTAAACATAGTAGCCATGTACCCACAACACCAATAACAGAAATACTGGCTGAAACAAAACAAAAAAAAAAAAAAAAAAAAAAGAAGCTGTTTGGGGCTATAAACTTCCATAGGCTTCCAACCTGTTAGAGTAGTAAACTCTGGAAACAGCCTCCATCAGCACAGCAGGATAAGAAATATACTCAATTTTAAGATGTAGTTTATTGTTTTTACAATTGTGATTAAGACACAGCTGTCACAGACTAACATGACTACACCACAACCCCAACAAGACTTCTTCTCTCCTTGTGTTTTTATAAGGCAAACAACCTTGGATGAAAACATGAACCGAGTTCCCCCAATGGACTTTCTAGAGGTCACTTGGTTTTCAGCACTGGAAATCCCATCTTCTTTTTACTCAAGAAGAAAAAACCCTCTCTCAGATAACTCTCACACTACTGCATCTCTTTTACCACGTGTTTATAGAGACATGAAAACTGATGGCTAATGCAAGCTCAAGTCGGCACTCGTTGTTTGTATCATGTATCAAATCAAAGCAGCTGCAAAACATGAGCTAGAAAGACTCTTTCTGTTGTTCAGAAAAGAACTTACTTTCCTTTCTCCCTATCACACGGATCAAAATTAACATTCCACCGACAGACAGAATTAGCTTGTTCGCCTAAAATGAAATCATATATAAAAATCAACATTTTAAGACTTAAGAACCATAGAAGATACATTTCAAGTCCAAGCTTTGCAAGCATTTCTCTCAGAACAAAAATATTTTTACACTAACCAAAATGAAAATATAACAATAAAAACCCACGACAACTATGAATTAACACATTGATAGATTTTAAAAGGCAATAAAATAACCAAAGTCACCTTCTAATACAATCCCAGTCCAATAGCAATTCAAAACATAAGATGACACTAGATCAGGAAGCAAGCTATTTTTTTTCCCAGCTCTCATTTCTATAAATAAATATCAGTATATTACCTTCATTTTCAGACGCTTGGCATTTTACTTTCAGTACCAAATCAAAGGTACGTTCTGGATTTTCCCTAGAAGAAGTAAACACAATTGATTAATCAGATGTATGTTTCAAATAGTGTTTCTACTGTATTTAAATTGATTTTTTTAAATTAATAAAATTTCATTAAAAAAAAATCAGAAATCAGATTCATTCTAAGGAAGAACCAAAGAGTCACACTTCCCTGTACAGCTTTAAAAAAAGAATACGCAAGATAAACAAGCTAAACTATGTGATTTATTTCAGTGATACAGTCACTGACTTATACATCAAATAGCTTTTAAGTCACTCCATCACACCGCACCTAACAGTTGGAAAAAAGTGCTACTAAAATCCTTACCACTCAATCCAAAACATATTAATGGAATCGTGCCCAGCCTTTTATAACGCTATGTTTTATTTCTACTTAATAGGAACAGCCCATCATTAGACTTTCATTTTAATTCCATGAATTTAGCCACTACCTTTTAAATGCATAAGATTACCACCATAAGGCTGAGAATCACTTAGCTTCCTCTTTCACAAGGTATTGATCACTGTCTTTGACTTTAAAGGCTGAATCTCACGTGTGATTCAGCGAGTGAGAAAACATTAATGCAATAACTAGGGATGGACGCAATCCCAAGCTAGCCAAGAAGACGGAGCCTCCATATCTGCAGCAGCCATCATGGTCAGCTCTGTGTGATGGCCAATGCCTCTCTCCCTTCCCCAATAAATACACACCTGATAATAATGACCTGCTAACAGCAATTAACAGTCAACCTGATTCCATGCTAAATATTTATTAAAACAGTTCTAAATGCCATTACTGTACCACCCAGCTCTCTCTGCCTACCAAGCACACTGCTATTTATATTAAAAACGAGTGGTATAACCGCACCCATATCAATTATCTATTTAACCACATAAAAGACTTGAACTCCCTTCTTGAGTAACGCTCCCACTGAAGTCAGCTGGAGTTTTAAGCAAATAAAAAAAAAAAAATCAAGACTTGGTTCCAGGTTTCTAGAATGCTTCAAATAAAGCATACAGCAAATTAACACACCATTGTCTCTTTAAAGAAAAAGTTTTGAATTAAATCCAAAGGCTGAGCTGGGGAAAATTTCAGCTGTCACAAATTAATTGATTCAGTACATGCTTTCAGTGACCTCAGCACCATCATCAACTGAGATACGTAATTATACTCTAATCCAGGTTATGGAGACATTACCCGCCCGTACCACAACCTTTCCATGCATCATATTTTAAAGCATTTAGTTGGGAAAATCCTATCTCTACTGATCCTGTCTGTAGGAGATCAAGTTCTGCTCTGAGTTACAACAGCCTAAATCCAGATATTGGAGATTTACTCTGGTATTAAAGTCCGTCCGTTGTTCCTCTGGCTGGCAAGCGGGTTCAAAATGAAACTGATAAGGCTCGGCTTCGTTAAGCCACCTAGAAAACTGAATGACAAAAATCCTTCCTTTAGAAGAAGTGACATCTCCCTGTGACGTTACTCTGGCTCAGCTGCTCGGTGTATAGTCTGAGGCCATCTTCCCCTTCCATTTCTTCCTAAAACCCAGACCACACAACACTGGGTTTTTAATGTGAATCGGTTAAAGTGTTACAAACACCAAACAAGAACTTCTAACTCAACTCCTAGCTGTTACCCTCATGAAGAAAGCTCTTTGAAGTAACACTGCCTTCCGTCTTTCACTACACCACTCTAAATGTGCTTTTGCAGAAAAATGCTTCTAAGTTTACTCTTCACATCCCACTATGCTTAGAAGTGTCAAAAACGTGTCAAACTAATCTGAGAATTGTCAGACTGTCTCTCATTTCCTTTACAGCTACCCGGTAGCAGCCTTGCTTATTCATCACATATTTACATGGAGATTTTTGTCAATTTCTGAAACCCGTAATTTAACATCTTGTTGGTTTCCAATGTCAGCAAGACCCGGTGGCCGCTCCTGATGGGTAAGGCTGGACAGGAGTGCTTCCAAACACCTCAAAATCCCTTCGGCACCTGCCATACCATAATGGCAAAGAGAAGGTTTGTAATTACCGGGGAGACGAATGACACAAACCTTGGCCCACCAGCTGCCGCAGGGGGGTCACTGCAGGCAGCGCCGCTGCCCAGGCCTGAGGGAGGGAGCCGGGCCCGCGGGCTGCGGCCGCCGCAGGGGCACCCTGCCACCATTTCACGATCCCCTTTCACCGGCCACAGGCTGGCAGAGCGCAGGCACCGCTCCGCCGGCACCGACGCCCCTGACCCGGCGTGGCCGGGGGGCGCAGGACGGCGTCCCCCCCCTCACCACCGCTGCGGGAGGGCAATGTCAGGGCAGGCGCGCTGGGGCCGCCGCCGGACCGGGAGGCGGCGAGGGGCGGAGGAGCGGCCGCCGGCGCCGCAGCCGCCGCCTCCTCCTCCCCCTGCTGCGGGCCGGGGCGGGGGGCGCCGCGGGTCCCGCCTCGCCCCGGCCCGGCGCAGCGCTCAGCTCCCGGCCGCGCTGCCTCCCGCCCGCCCCGCTGTCACTCAGCGGCCGCGGCGCGCCCGGCCCCTCGCACGCTCCCGCCGGGTGGGCTCCCGCTCCCCCTCCTCCCCTCCCTCCCTCCCTCTCCGCCTGGCGGGCCCGGCAGGCCGGGGCGGCTGCGAGGCCTACTCGCTGCCTGCCCGCCGCGGAGCTCGGCTCGGCCCGCCGCGCCTGACAGCCCCCCCGCCCTCCCCACTCACTTGAACCTGCTGTCCATGGTCACATCGCGGGCCCCCGGCGGCGGCTGCTCCAGCGCCCCCCAGGGAGAAGCGCCCCGCCCGGCAGGGGCGAGGGGGCAGCACCGGCCCCTCTCCCTTCGGCCGCGGGGGCGGCTCAGCGCGGCGGCGGGCGGCGGCCCATGGCTGCTCCGCTCCCCCGGCTCGGGCCGTGACTGCAGCGGAGCGGCGGCACCGCCTCCTCCCCCCCGTCTCTCAGTTCCTGTTGCGGCCGCTCCGGCACCTTCTGGGAACCAGGAAGCTCCGCGGCGGCCCGGGGAGCCGCCGGGGCCGGTGTCACCTGAGCCTGGCGGGGGAGGGCCCGGGGGCGAGCGGGGGGCCGCGGGGCCTGCCCCCGGCTGGGGCGGCCTAACAGCCCCTGCCCGCCCGCCGCAGGTGCGCCGGGCGCGGGCGGCCCCGCTGCGCCAGGCCCGGCCCCGGGCGGCTGCGGCCCTTTGCCGGGGGCCGGCCTGGGCCTGGGGCCCTCGCAGGTGGGGTGGGAGGCGCGCAGGTACGGCGGCGTTGGCGACCGTCGTGTTTTACCTCACGGACACCTTCACCTGCTGCCAGACACCCTGCTCGGATGAGTCGGCGAGCGTGTTTAACTTGCACATCTTAACTGCCCTTTCACATCCTTCGCGCACAGCAGGGAAGTGGAGCTTTCCGTAGTAAAGGTCATAAATGTTAATTTAACCTGCGGTAATCTGTTTAGCTTTTATTTTTTATCGAGTGCTAAACAAACAGCCTCCTGAGCTGCTGAAGAGGTGGTGGGGCGGGGGAAGGCACGGGAGTAAACGTGCCTTCCTGTAAACACACACCTAAAAAAGCCTTATACCCTCGAGTGTTTCCAGTGAGTTTGGAAAGGGAATTAAAAATAACACCGTCCTTGAGAGGCTTCCAAGTCTCATTCATCAGAGAGGCACTGAGCAGCCAAACTCCCACCTACACCGAGTTCCCCTCACCAGCATAGTATCACGGCGGTGAAAAAACGCGTAAATTTCTGTGGTATTGGGACAAAGAAAAAAAGGTCGTTCTTTTCACTCTTCCTCCAGAAAGTAATCATCGTATCAACAGTTAAGAAAAAACATTCAAGCCAATTACATATAGGACACATAAAACAGCATTAGTGCATTACTGAGGCTGAAAAATCAAATATTCAGAAGTCAGGAAATTACGAATACTAACTTTTCCAAAGCAATATCGTTTTGGCTTCATTACACATCCTACACACCTCACAGGATATAGATTAAATAATAATAAAACCTATCGATGTGCAGCGAAAGCGATTGAATGTTGTGGCAGAAACCTTAGCTTTGGGATTTTCTTGGGTTTTAAGTACTTACTTTCCCAGCCTTTATTTTGCAATAATTCTTGGCTGCGTTTTAACAGCCAGTATTTGCACTCCCACTGAAGTAGATTAAATCATTTGGGGCTTTGTATCCTTGACACATAACCCCATATAGCTCGTGGGGTTTTTAGGAAAAAATCAGCAAACGTGTCTTTTTGTATACGGTAAGAGGCCCTTGAAGAAGGCAGCTTTAGCTCTCCCGCTCTTAAATTTGACTTCTCCGATGGGATGGGTCTGCACGAAAGGGCCGGGAGACAGAGGGAGCGATGGCCGTCCCTGCTTCTCCAGCGGCCATGGGAAGAGCAGGGTAGGGACCGTCCTCCTGCCCCCGGCGCTGCTCAGCGGCAGTGCCCAGGGCCGGCGGCCACATCCTGCACGCAGGGACGTTGCAGAACCGAAAGAGAGGGCTTCAGCAGCAGCAAAATAGAGCTGGGTACAGGAGAAAGCATGTGTGGGGAGGGAGACGACCACAATCTTGTCTGTATGTCGGTCTCTCTCTCTGCCTCCCTTCCGCCCTCCGTCTCTCCCCCCATACATACAGTAAAGCACACGAAATTTGAAACTCTTTTGCTGCAAAAAATGGGCAGTAACTTAGCAAGATTGAATTTGGATTGGATGATTATCCAAATATCGAGACGTTTTATTTGTGGAAAAACTCCATTTGAAGCGTACCAGAAAGTGAAAAAAAAATAAATGCTGTGTTTCAGGATTTCAGTAAATCTGTATTTTGGATTATATTAAATATTTTATAAGCCTGCTGTGAGTTTGCTTCTCTCTTCTCTTAAGCTGCTGCTGCTTGCCACTTCTGTAGGCAGAAGAGTGGTCTGGCAGCCTGTCAAGCGGATCCGCTGTGTGATTCCAGCCAGTCTCTTGGACTGGTGTCTGTCTTGGCAGGTATGACCATCAGGTCCCTTGGAATTTATTTTATAGTAATTGGAGAAAAAATAGGTAAGGTTTCTTTCCCAAAGTAAATACGTGCCTTGTCACTACAGTAAATTGACTGGACGCAGTGACTAAACCTCTCCCGCCTGGAAGAGCAGGAAGAGTAGAGAAAGTTCAGGTTTAAAATAGGGGGCATATGAGAGGAAACCCTGTTGAGATGAGGCTCACATCTCTCAGAGCTATTATTTCAGTCCCTGTGAAAACTTAAGCAGACATATATGCCCAGGTTACACTTAGTTCATGTTTTTAAGACTCTTGTGCCACCACAGCAGCTTTTAATGAAAGACAATGTTTTAGGAAAGATGCTGGTGTTCAAAACCACCGCTTGCTGCTGCGTTGTTTTCAGCCCTTCCCTAGGAAAGGGTTGAGGCAGAAGAAGAAACTGAAAGAAAAACCTAATAGATATGCAGAGAATGGATTACTTTACTATATTCTGAATCCGGGAAAGCCTAGTTTGCTTTTCTTTACTCTTTGATTTTCCTTTTCAAATTAGAATCATGAAGCAAATGGTATTTGGGCTCTTTAGAGTCAGCTGTTCGACCGGGTAATCTAGAAGACACAAAGCATTTTTCTTTATGCTTTGCATAACATGAAAATGGCTGAATTCTGCCTAAATTCTCTCCAAAAGTCTCGCGTAGGAACTGATATAAGAGGTTTTGCAGGGGGTGGGGGATGAACATTTATTTCATAGATATGAGCAACTAAAAAACCGGTAGTTTAAAGATGAAGATTCTTACTCAGTCTTAATCGTAGTTTGCCAGTGGTGAATACTCATTAGTCATCTTTGTAGCACTGTAATAATGTAAAGGAGCTTTAAAACTGATAAAGATATTTATAGACACTATTCAGCTCTTATGTGCTGACAGTAACAGAGGTCTCAATGTAAATTGAATTGGATCTACAAGTCTTAATTTTCTCCCAAACTGATTAATACTTTGCAGTAAGTGGTTGCATGAAAAATACCCAAAGTCTACTTCATCTGAATCAGATAAGAAGAGGATGGAAGTGCCATCAGGGCAGCTCCATCTCAAGGATCAACATAACAGAATGTATAGTATACTTTTTAGTTTACAACCAAATTCAATATGGAAACAACAGGAGATGTAGTTGAAAAACACCAAACAAAATCCAAAAACAAGCATCCACATCCTTTCTAATATGGAGCAATCTGCCATTCTCTGCCAAATCAAAACCATGTGGGTTTGGGTCTATAAAAGTGATGCAGAGCAGGGTTAGGATCTCAGAAAGGGATATGAGAAACAGACAAGAAGTGGCCACACATCTTGTCGCTTGGAAGTGGTGGAGCCAGGGAGAGAACTTCTGTGAGAATCCAATTACTTTTTTAAAGTTGAAACCATTACGTACACACATTTAGTGATTTTCTTTTGGCAGGGAGGAGACAAAAGGGACAGAGAGAAGAGAGAAGGGAAAAGCACAAAGCCTCTGAAAACAAGAGGTATTCCGTTAAGCATTTAGGACGGAGGAATGTGGATCCTCCCAATGCAAACTGCAAGCCCACGTGCTTTGTGGGAGGAGATTCACTGGGAGCGCAGGAAACAGAAATTACCCTACAAACAAAGGCGACCCTATGAAATAAGAGGGGGTTTAGGGATCACTGACCAAATCCGTCTCTGTACAGGTCCAAATCTCCCACCCCAACTAGCTGCAGCAAGGCTTTTTTTCGTTTCTGCCCAGTTCTGAGGTAGAAGAGAGCTCTCATCATCTCCGTAAGCCTGAGAGCATTGTATTGTGAATTAGGGGAACATAACTATCACAGCAGTCCTCTTGGGCCAGGTACATTTCATTTAATAGTAAAACATACTACTAATAAAAGTAGTCTTCCTCTTAAATGCCACTGAAACCCATAAAGGGATTTCCTTCAGAACGTTGTTAGCAGAGCTTGCTGAAAAAGATGTTCTCCCCTGGGAACACCAACGGGTTTTGTCAAAAATGGGAAAAGATGCAATTTCCCATTGTATGGTGATAGCAGAACATTTCTTGGAACACGTTCGTATCGTCAGCACTTTATACCTGGTACCAAGCATTATTTCTTCATTTGCCACTGAGACTGTTTGCACTGCGATCCCTTTTAATCTTCCTTCAAACAAGTTACAGTTGGTTTATGTTATCTCAGCCACTCTCAGTACATCTCCTAACAACGTATTCACCTTGCCAGACCTCACAAACTGGGAAAGCATCTCTTAGAACAAAATATTGATCTCACTGAGAGGTTGCTGTTCATTTTAATGGGATTGGAGGTTATTTTTTTTTATCAACTTGTTTGAATGTTACACATACTCATCCCAAATTGTAAATGACTGACAACGTACTCTCCCTACGTGAAGTTCTCCAAAGCCCCAAATTCACAATCATCAGTTTCCCCAATTAAACTTCTTAGCCATAATACTATCACAAGGCAATTTTTAAAAGAGAAAATACTTTAAAGAAACACCAGATACCTACATTAGGTCATTTCATAATTCAGCTTCTTTAGACATAGTCATTGATTTAAAATAGGTCTCTTTCAAGAAGCACGTAGAGTTATTAACTAAATATATATAGCAAATACAGGTCTACAAATATTCTACATATTTATTGTGACTCCTTGCATGATCCATCCATACCTCTTTTTTCATCTTATAATGTTATTCATTCAAAAAAACAAGGTAAAGAACTTAGGTTTTCCTGCTTAAGAACAGATGGTGGTTTAAAGAAAACAAGAGCAAAGGTGACACTTTGAGAAGGTGTAGACCTGGCTGGGCAGGGCATTGGTGTGAAAGTTCTGCTGTGCTATCATTAAAGTTTGGGGTTCCAGCGTTCCAGTAGCTGTCATTGTCCCTTCGGCCATTGTATGTGCAAATGCTAATCTGCCCAAACAGGCACGCACAGGTAAACACACTCATTAATTAATCAGTGAACTCCCGGGGAGAGATCGCTGCTTGGATCGGAATGAGGATTCCCAGGCTTTCTAATCAATGTGTCCTACCAACGAGACTGAGAAAACAGCTCTTCTTAATCAGGTCAGCTGTAATTGCAAGTTTAACAAAGGAGCTAAATTCAGACTACAGAGTTTTAAGTTTACTCAAAGTTTACTCAAAAGTTTAAATGGTTATGATATGGCTCTATTAGCGCAGCACTTGGTTTACTCGTGGTATTTGCAAATCTTCACAGTCTGATTGTAATACCTTCTGTTAGTTAGATTTGCACCATAATCTACAGAAGATGTGAAGTATGTATCTAGTAAATATTTACAAGCCTTCTTAAGGTTTAACCAGACATTTGCTTTACCTATGCATTCCTAATGTCTTATCAGTGGTTTGGATGTAAATTAATTTAGGAAGTAAAAATTAATAATATTTCCATGCATACTAACCTCAATTTGTAGACCATTTAGAAAATTATTTGGGTGGATTTCTAATTTATGCAGACATGACAGCTGG